>NC_083763.1:11837467-11864967 GCF_963514075.1 Conger conger | reverse complement strand
ATAATGTTCAGCGTGTAGACATGCGGCGTGGGACCACTCAGGTTTGCTCAGAGCAGCAAATTCATTTTATTAAAAATGTAAGAAAGATAATGTTTCATCCTACAATCTCCTTTGCCAAATTAAGACTTAGTGACTTAGAGTCCCCTACAAGGAACGAAAACAAATTCTCAGGTCCTTTCATTTACTGTCGGTAACTTGTAACATGTAAATTTATGTATTTTTCTGGATAAGGATGCTTGCCAAATGTGCTGTACTGTAATGTAATGTACTATGTTGTACTGTACTGTAATGTAACATACTATATTGTAATGTATTGTAATGTACTATATTGTAATGTAACGTACTATATTGTACTGTACTGTACTGTAATGTAACGTACTATATTGTAATGTATTGTAATGTACTATATTGTAATGAACTGTACTGTAATGTAATGCATTCAGAAGCCTGTTTTCAGACCCCAGTATCACTCATCATTATTCCTTCTGTTGTGTCCCATTGTTCTCCTTCTGCATCTCATTAACTCCGGGCTATAGCAAGAGAGGCGTGGCTGTGACCTTTTTCGTTTCGCCTCCATTCAGACGTGAGGAAATGTGTATTGTCAGGTCAGTGTTGCAGACAGCCATTTTGAGTTTCTTTGCGATATCAATTTGACCACATCATTGCTTAATATGAACAACCAAATATTGAAATGTACACTACAAGGGGCATTAAATAAAAATGTCTTTATCATCGAAGATGCTTGTATTATATTGAAATATTTAAACAGTGGTACAATTTCTGTTGTTTTGGTTCTGTACTCCAGCACATTGGATTTGTAACAAAAGCATGAATATAAGGTTTACGTGCAGGCTGTCAGTTTTAGTTTTCACATCCATATCGGGTGATCAATGTAAGACTTACAACCCTATTTATACATGGACCCCCCCCCACCAAAGGGGACAAATGAACACATATATTTTCATTATATTTACTTTGTTGGAAATCCTTTACATTTCATGACGATGGCTAAAGGCTGCAACCCATAAACATCACCAGATGCTGGGTATCTTTCCCTGGTGATGTTCTGCCAGGTCTGCAGCCAACTTCAGTTCCTGTTTGTTTCTGGGGCGTTTTGCCTTCAGTCTTGTCTTCAGCAAGTGAAGAGCACGTTCAGTTGGATTCAGGAACGGGGCGGTCAACTCGGCCTGTCAAGAACATTCCACTGTTCGGCCCTGGAAAAAAAACTCCTTGGCTGCTTTCAGAAGTGTGTTTAGGGCTCATTGTCCGACTGCAAGGTGAAGTGCCGTCCGATGAGTTTTGAGGCATTTGGGTAGATCTGAGCAGATAAGATGTTTCTGTATATTTATAGAATTCATCATCAATAATGTGGGCCAGTTCCAGTGGCAGCCAAACATTACATTACATTACAAGGCATTTAGCAGATGTTCTTATCCAGAGCGACGTACAACAAAGTACATGCTCATGCCATAGCACTACCTCCACCATGTTTCAAAGCCGAAAGTGGATCATGAACAGTTCAAAGGTTCTTTCTCTACACTTTTGTCTTTCCATCACTTTGGTACAGTTGAAGACTAATCTCATCTGTCCATAAGCATTTGTTCCTGAACTCCGCCGTTTTGTAATGTACCTATTTAGCAAACTCAAACACATCCGTTCCATTTTGAGGCTTACTAGTGGTTTGTCTCTTGCAGTAAACCCTCTGAAGTTATGTTGGTGTAGTCTGATACAGCTGAAAGATCTTGATCTGTTTGACAGTTTTTCTTCACAATTGAAAGTATTCTTTGGTTATCCACTACAGTGGTTTTCTGTGGTCCACCAGGTCTGCCAATGCTGAGCTCACCAGTGCATTCCTGCTTTTTAGCAATGCGCCAAACTGTTGATTTTGTCACACCCAAAGTTTTGGCTATGTCTCTGATCAATTTCTTTTTCCACCCCACAACGGCCTGATTTACTGGCATTGACATTTCTTTGGTCCTCATGTTGAGAGACTATAGCAACAGACTCCAAATGCAAATTCCACGTCGACTCTAGTCATTGTGTTAGCTTTCTCGTGCATTAGCTAATGATGCACACAGCTGGCCAAGAAACAGCTGATCATTCCCCACTTTTGGAACCCCAAAATGGGGGGACTATGTATAAAAAGGCTGTGATTCCTACATGATTCACTTGATATGGATGTAAATATGCACAAATTAAAGCTGACAGTCTGCACTTTAACCCCATGTTCATAATGCAATGTGCTAGAGTACAGAGCCATAATTATGCACTACATATACTCTATACTACTCTATACTACAATGCATACAGTGCCCACCAAAAATATCTTGATAAAGATGAGCAAAGAAGGTTACATATAATAATTAGAATATAGGTAATAAGCTATATTGTATGCTCCATAAGATATATTTATTCACAACCCTAATAATTACATTGTATAAACTCCAACAAATATTAATCTGTATTAAAGTGATACTTTTTAATGGAGAACTTGGAGAACTGTATTATAGCCTCCCCTGGCCTCCTATTCTATGGAGGTAAATAAAAATGAAGTAACGCTCATGTAAAATCCATGTGTCATCCATCACCATGGGGACAGGCAAAGCACTCGTAGAAGAAACAAGTCAAGGGGTCGTCGACCTTCACAAGTCAGGAGATCTGTACAAGCAAGTAAATAAACACATTAGTCTACTAACTTTTTGGGGCAATAATTAAGAAGGTTAAAAACCTTCTTGCCCCCACATAGTGAGGCAGATAGTTTGAGGCGCAAGGAAAGCCCCTGCTGGAGACTCACAACACATGGCTCCATGTTGGAGGAGACAGAAGGCTCTTTCCAATCACTTATTTTTTAGCTCCTTAATCTTTTTCTTGCTTCTAGCTTTGCCCATCAAGGGAGGCAAACAAAGGGGGTAAGAAAAGGAGGTGGAAGATGGGAGAATTGAGAAAACGGTAATTAGGCGAATGGAATGTCCTAACAAAAGATGCGCTGATGTTTTCTTGCTCAAGAAAACTTTGGGAGCCTCTTAACTTCATCTTCTAGCTCCTAGAATGAACCCGTATCTGCATGACTGCTGCCACACAATTGGCTGATTAGGTAATCGCATTAATAAGTAGGCGTACAGGTGTTCCTAAGTGCTGAGTGAGTGTATATCACTCCCAAAGTCTACCCGCTAATATCCTCTTGAAACCTAGCAGAACAACCAGAATGGGTTGACCTCGATCGATTTCTAGATCAGGCAAAGAACTAGGAGATAGGAGGGGAAAAATAAGTGATTGGAAAGAGGCCAGAGTCTCCGAATCTACCTGGAGGAGCCATATTGGCATTAATGTTTATTTTGGCTTTGTAATTGTCGGTGGTTCAATCCCCGGTGTGGCCACAATAAGATCCGCACAGCCATTGGGCCCTCGAGCAAGGCCCTTAAGCCTGCATTGCTCCAGGGGAGGATTGTCTCCTGCTTAGTCTAATCAACTGTACGTCACTCTGGATAAGAATGTCTGCCAAATGCCATTAATGTAATGTAATGTAATGATGTCATGGGGCACGTGAGGTGGGTTGCAGGTGTAGCTAGATAGGTGAGCGGAATAGTGACCTCACACACTCTCTGACTGCATCACACGCACTGTTTATTTCACATATTTGTTTGTGTAGTGATCTATTTTGCCATGGTTTTGATTACCGTAATGCTTTAAATTTGTTGAAGAACATTTCTTGTTGTCTATATAGGGGAAATGTGTCATATTATTTGTTGCAATTTTAACGGATCTCCTTGCCTTTTGAATTGTTGTGAAAATGGGAGAACGTGTGGCGTGGAGTGTGAGTCAAAATCCCTCTCATGCTTGGACACTGGCTACTAAGATTGGTTGCAACAAGTCCACTACAATACCATCAGACACCACTGCCCAATCAAAAGGCTCTTTGGCAGGGTTGCCAGGGAGGAAAAAGACTATTGAGGGCAACTGGAGTTTGCTAAATGGCATTGGAACTTCAAATGGATGTTATGCTCAAGTGAAATCAAAATGGAGCCTTTTGGCTGTGCACACTGGCTGTGAAGGTGTTGAATTGAAAACGGCAGTGCACAAGCGTAAACCGAAGGATCTTGAAAGACTATATGGAGGGACGGTCAAGGAAATATTCGCCTGAACACATCAGCTATTTCTGTCCTTGAAGGTCTGTATATAGGCGGCCTGGATAGCAGTCTTCTCTTTCTTTCTCCTAACAAACACAGCTCCCTGTAACAGCAGACAATTAAAATTGTACCAAAGCTTTCTGCACGTATGACACGTAACCTTTTTCAAGAGCAGTCTCAAATTCATATGATGATGGAACAAACAGAAATGGTCATTGCCATCACATAGTATACTGATAATACCACCATCCTCCAAAGAGCCAGTAATTCATTGTTGTCCCATGTTGGGGACTTCAGTTTTTGGTCTTATTCTCAAGAACATTATTCCACTATGCTGAAAGCTACACTACCAGGGACATTCAATAAGAATAAAATAATATTTTTTATGTACACTACAACATGTTTTTGTCATTGAAGACACTTGTATCATATCTAAAAAATGAAATAAATGGTCTCAGGAGGATATTAGCAGGTAGAAGTTGGGAGTGATATACACTTCATTAGGAACACCTGTACACCTACTTATTCATGCGATTATCTAATCAGCCAATTGTGTGGCAGCAGGGCAATGCACACAATCATGCAGATATGGGTCAGGAGCTTCAGTTAATGTTCACAACAACCATCAGAATGGGGGAAAAAATGTGACTTTGACCATGGAATGATTGTTGGTGCCAGAGAGTTTGGTTTGAGTATCTCAGAAACTGCTGATCTCCTGGGATTTTCAAACACAGTTCTGCGGGCAGAAACACCTTGTTACTGACAGAGGTCTGGCAAGAATGGCAAGACTGGTCAAAGCTGACAGGAAGGTGCCAGTAATGCAAATAACCACACATTACAACAGTGGTATGCAGAAGAGCATCTCTAAACAGGAAACGTGTCAAACCTCTAAGTGAATAGGCTACAGCAGCAATAAGTCTAATAAATACCTAATAAAGTGCTCACTGAGTGTATTCTGACCACATGAGTACGCCTAACCTTTTTAGTCAAATTACGGCATCAGTAGGTGGCGCTGCTGAGCAATGTCCTGGCCATTCCCACAAAAATGTTCTTTCTCTTATTGAATGAATAATTGTGTCTCGAAACATGGTTAAACAGCCCTGGATACAGTCTGTTACGTCAAGAAACATTCTGGTGTCTTTCTCTCAGTAGAAACAGTCACATGTTTGATAGTTTCTTGACCCCAAAAAGGACCTTGATTACTGCATAGAAAAATCCATTCTGATTTTCTGGCAAGAAAGTTGTACGTTGCCTGTAAGAAAACGGTTAAAGAATAATAATAATCCACATCAAGACAGTCACTTTGCTTTTTTTTTGACTAAGCTCTTATCTTGAGGAGTCGTTACCTAAAGGGATTTGTTGTCCTTGTTGGTTTAATTAGTGGCACATGGCTTTTTGGATTGTGCCTTTGTGTCAATTGCCACACAATGCAAATTGGAGAGTAGTTTGATGAGCAGCTTATATCTTATTCCAATTCCCCTCCCAAATGTGTAAGGATACATACATTTGATCAAAATAAATCAGTCAGTTAGTGTGTCTGATGAAAATAAAAAATATTTTAAACTAGGGCTGGCTAATAATGGTTAATAATGCCTTGGACTAAACATGAACTCATCTCAAAATACCATGGAAGAAAATGAGGTTTCCCCCTGCAAAAGTTTACAAATGAAACATGGTACAATCTAACCTGTAGAACAGCTATACAACAGAAACAGTCTTACATGGTGTACTATTCTACATAACACTGGTGTAAACGTACTCTCACTGAACTATTTCACATTACAGGAGTTCTGCAGCTCACAAGTCTAAAGCCCTTTAGCTGAGCTCCCCTCTGCCAATCGGAGTTTTCTCGACGTTGGTGTGTTTCAGGGAGCAGAAAACATGGTACTGTGTGCGTTTTGCTTTAAGAAGCCCCCACCGTCTCCATAGCAGAGGGAGTGAGTACAGATTCCTGGAACAGTGGTTAAAAAAAAAAAAAAAAAAAAAAAATCCACCAGCGGTCTGTTTCAAGTCCCCCCAATAGAAACTGTGCCTGATTTGTGGCCAATGTTGGAGATGTAAAAAAAAAAAAAAAAAAAAAAAAAGGAGGAAAAAAACAGTAAAGGGGTAGCTATGGAGATAGAACGTTTTCCTGGCTGCTTTCTTTGACAGGTGTTGAGTGGGGTAAAAGTCTTAAAACAGAATCCAGCATGTACGCCAAAGGGAAAGGAGCTGTCGTCCCCTCCGATAGCCAAGCGAGAGAAAAGTAAGTGAAATTGTGCACAGTTACCGAGCGCTATCTGGATATTACGGACTCTCACCGATACTTTCTAAACTATACGCAAGCTACCAATATTTTAATGGGGGGTGTGCAGTGCACGCGTTCCTTTCTTGTGCATCTATAGTTTAATCCTGCTGTGCCGGGTCGCTATGATAACTTTTTGTTGTTGAACGCGTTCGTGCTTTTATTTATTTTTGTACTTATTTCCCTCTTGGGACGATATTTTATTGTTGTATTCTGTTATGAATCAGCCAAGTATCCTTAAACGCGTCCGTTGCGTGCGCTGCAAATGCAATGGGTCGTTTAATTCTACAAATGATAGGAAAGTGTATGCGCGTGCGAGGATACACAGTGAAGTTTAGGAGTTGCCGTTGGGAACAATGCTTTTGCAGCGGGGCAAACCTTTTTCACTACAAGAGTATTGACTGTTGCCTTCTTACAAATAGCCAGGGAGCTAATGTTAGCTAGTTTTGTGGATAACGTTAGATCTCCTGGCTTGAAAACTCAATGCATTACCAACACATAATGTTTTAAGAGACATGTATGAGCGTGCAGTTTTGGATCACACATTACCTACAAGTAAATTGTCTTCGATTTGTGGCTACTTGGTGCTGGAAAGCTAACTTCAGACAACAAAACCGTGCTTAATGTGTGCGAAATAGTTTTGGCTCGTGTTTCTGCGAGTTTGTCAAAGTTGCACAGCATATTGCTGCCCCTGTTGTAGCAATAATTTTCAGCAGTGAACCTTTTATTGACTGGATGTCACTTCAGTTGCGAATTTAACTTTTCATTCACACAAGAACCTGGATCCAGCTAACTAGCTAGTAGCTATGTAACGTAGCAAAGCTGTTGGCTATGTATGTAGTAGCCTACTGAGTGTCCAATTGTGAAACGAAGTGTCGAAGCATTTAATAAATTAATATAAAAAGATAGTCCGTGCTGCTATGTAGACTTCCATAATATTGTTATATTAGGCAGGTACAGCATTTTAAACTTTCCGAAGTTGAACTGAACTGCACCGAGAAGCTGAATTGGTAGGTAGGCTATCCCGGTTGGCTACTCAGTTTAGATCGGTATCACAAAAATTTTGGCTAGGCTAACGTTACTAAACGTACTGGCAATTGGAAAACATGCTTTGTATTGTAGCAAGGTAACTACCAAACCCCACGACTTGTAAGTCGGAACTTTTCCCCCCTTGTGCCTGTATAAGCCCACCAAACGCAACTAGATTCTATTTTTAAAAGAAAACAAAGGTATTCTTTACTACTGCATTTTAAATGTTCAACAAACCCGGCATCCCAAAAATAGTAATGTTTTAAGTCGTCTTTTGCAGAAGTAAGCATGAACGGCATCTATTTTCTTGTTGGAATAATTTATCGAACGCAATATTGTTTCCTTCTACATCGAAATTGAAACAGTGCAGCTAGTGTAACGGCGACTAGCACTAAAGACGTTAAAGTCGAATTTAAAGTTGCTAATTTCTCGTACAAGTAGATTTTTAATGTCCAAAGGGGCAACCTCTGACTATCGACTGAGAATTACAGTGGGACTTAAGTAAATGTGTTCTGTACGAACGCATTAGTGCCTAAGCTTATCACTGGTAGCCTACATGTAGATTGTATGTTGTTAACTTTGAAACGTTGTATGTCATTCAGTGGCCGATCGAAGTCTTTATCTAACGCTCTCTTGAAAGAAAAATGCAGTGGCAAGTTGCTGTGTAGAGAGGTATAGGCTAATATCTTTTTCTATTTCTCTTTATCGATTGAAAGTGTAGTGATGTCATTCATTTGGAAGTGCCTAGTGTTTCAATGGGGAAAGTTCGATTGGCTGCATTTGCCTGTAGCTTCTCAGTGAGTAGCTACAGAAAGATCACTACACGACCGCCTTCAGTATAATGATCATAATATAGCATTTATTTTCCTCGCAGAGCGTTTTAAAACATACTAGCAGAGTTATCTCTGATCATAAGCTCGGGTAGAATAGAGAGTTAAGTAGCCGAGTGCATGCCTGAGAGATGTGGATGCAAAACGTGCGATTCTTTTTGTGAACAAGTTTCGCTCCAGTCCGTGTGTAATTTCTATGTCGCCTGTAATTTCACTAGAATGGCAAAGAATAGCACAGTGCTGTGACTAATCTCATTATCCAGTACTGTTCTCCTATGTTAAAGTTATTAGTAAGAATGTACATGGGCAGACAAGTATGGTTCCATACAGTTGCATGAGGTTTGAGTCCCTCTAGAAACGTACAACCCTTTGTCGCCATGATATGCTGTGTCACAGGGATCAGAGGGTCTTAAATGTTTGAACAGAAATGAGGTGCACAGGTTGGAGTGTTAATGAAACGTGGCTTTAGCGTAGAATGACTTGTAATGGAAACGGATATTATTTAGACAAAATCTTACTGTAAGACATGATGGCTTTATTTTAGTCGGCGTTATGAAGATGAAAACAAATATTCTACATTGTGTTCTTCACCCACCTTTAGTCATAGGTAAACTTTATCATTTTTCACCAGCTCAGTGTAAACCGTTTATTGTGGTTTGCATTCATCCTGTGACTCTTGCTACAACAGTTTATAGCATTATACAGGTGATAATTAGAGATGGGAAAGTGCTATGCATATCTCCATACATATGGTGCTGTTGCTTTGCATTAGCGAAAGTCATATATTACACATATTTATTACTGCAGGAAACGTACATAATTCAAATGCACAACTTCAGGCACATTTACAAGTCTTGTATAATTTTCCCACAATTGATGGAACAAGAAATTCAAGCGGAATTGTATAACTCATATTTAGCCCTGCTGAGCTCTGATGTATACAAATTAACATGGGCGCAGAGAACGAGTATAAAATAGTTTTGCTTTATTTAAGAAACAGTTAAAATAATAGCAGTTGTGTGTGGAAATCAAGGCATTCCTCGCATGACAAATGGTTCATTGTATAACAGCAGTCTTTTAGATTCCTTTTGAGAGTAATTTCAAATGACTGCAAGCTGCATGAAGGAATGGTAGATTGGCACTGCATGTTATCCAGTGTTTTGTTCCAAAGTTGTCAATTTAGCTTTTAAGAGCGAGCAGTGCATTTGCCCGTCCTGGACTGTTCCCTCTCCCTCAGAACAAGCTGCGCACTTTATGTATGTATGCTGCTGGACTTCAGCTGAACCCTGTGAGCATTGCTGGAGTCTTCTTGTTTTAATTGGGAGTTGGAGGAGGGAGAATGTGCTACTGGTACTTTGAGGAAGGAGGCTCAAACTTGCATGGAAGGCTACTCTCATCAGGGAGTTTGGAAGGAACGTCTGGGTTCTGTGAAAACAGTGGGGAGGAAAGCTCTTTTTAACCCTTTTGATGAGTAGGTTTTTTTGGAATGTTTTTTTTCTTTTTTTCCCCCCCAAAATTCTAAGTCCGTGTTCTCTAGCTCAATTGCTTTCAGTTGCCAGTTGTGATTGTTACATCATCAGCATAACAATGTTCTGTCAAGAACTTTCTAATTGTATATTTGTGATCTGGCACCTTACTGGATTAATCCTCAAGATGGCAAAATCATTCACAGCAGAAAACTGTGTGATTAGAGTAATGACCAGTGAGTGAACTCAGAGTAAACTCCCCCCTCAGCCTTTTCCTAAAGTCTAGTGGACGGCCGGGGTGTACGAAGGCAATTTTTTCCACCGATCACACTGGCTTAATTAGCTGTGAACCAGTGCCGTTTTGCTACAAGACCACATCACAAGCTTTTCATGTTGTGACTCGAGAACAGTTTTCAGCTGTCATTCACAAGCTTATCAACAAACAAAGCCAAAGTGTCAGATCGCAGAAATGATTGGGCTCGTTAAATAATTATGAGTGGAGAATTTAGCATGAAATCCAGAAATAGATTTAGCCCCGGTTTTCCACTGCTGTTCTAGTGGGCAGCAGAGTGAGCAGGGAAGTACACGGTCTATTATGGATGTTTGGATGGACAAAGAATGGAGAAAAATGCAGAAAAGTTGGGGAATTGAAAGTGGGTGACTAGTTAAAGGCTTGGCCCAGGGATCATCAAATCGCGTTCCACGCAGACCAAGAACTTCTGTTTAACCACCCTCCCTCTACCTAGGAGTCAGGTGTAAAGACCAATCGGTTACACTGATTACACAGTGAAAAGAAAACCAGGGCTGGATTTGGATTCTTTGGCCAGATTTGATGATACCCAGCCTTTACAATAATAATAATAATAGTAGTAGTAGTAGTAGTAGCAGCAGCAGTAGCAGCCGCAATGGCAACAACATCAACGTTATTAATTTTACTGTACTGTTAGTTTTGCATTCATATTCTCAGGAACAGTTGAACGTTTCATCCCATTCTGTCATTCTCAGAACATCGGTGGGTGAAGTTCAAGGTTCCTCCAACTGAACAAAACACGGCGCTAGTCACCCCCCAAACCTCTCAGCTTTGATTCAGTTTGATTCAGTGAAGGACAAACCATTTTCAGATGGATGCACACCTCCGTTCTGTTGCTTAGTTCTCACTCCATTGAAATATTGTCATATGGGGAATACTGCTTCCATGGTAAACAAACCGGTATTATCTTGCGAATACCATCAGGTCAGTGTAAATCACCTTTAATGGCGCAGTTGTATAGATGTAACAGGATTTTATCCCTGCTCTTCTTGTATGAAAGTTAATTGGATTTGTCCCCGTAGTTTTTATATTGCAGTGGAGTAGCACTGTTATTGCATTACCTCGCCATTGTGGCAATTATTCCACCCAAAGCCGACTGCCATATCCATAGTTATCTCTTTTTCAAATAAAAAGCACTCAAATGGACGCACGCAGTTTTCTTTGCGCGATCAAATGGCGCTTGGCGGTTTTGAGATTTCGCATTTTCAGCCCCTTTCAGTCCCGTTCCTCCTGCGGATATTTGGCGCATTGATGAAAATCGTCGTTAATTTACTTTATTCGAGATCTATTTGTGCATTTGTTAGAATGATGTAGCCTAAATGAAAATGAGCCCGTGATCAGTTTTGTACTTTGCTTTCTAAGGGATAGTGATTAGGGTTTAAGTGCCGTAGTGAAATCGCTGGCCCACGATCCGTACGAGAGATTAACCAGATGTCGGCCGTTTATTTATGTGTGCACTGATCCTCATTAGTAGTTGGGCCGAAGTTGTGACTGCTGTTGCTTAAATCCGGTCCTTTTGGAGCACTTTTGCATATGCTGTCAGTATTCAGACGGCAAGTGCTCCGAATGCAATTACCCGGGCAAATGTAAAAGTGCGAGATGGAGGTTTTTGAATTCTAATCTTTTCCCACAGCGAAAAGAAAAGAAAAATAAGGTGGATTTTGAAATAGGTTCTGAGGTGGGAAATTCTGTTGTGTGCACTGATCAGTTTGGTGACCAGTTAAAGTAAAATTCATCAGGAACAGGAACAAAGTGCATGCAGGGGACACATTCCTGTGAAGTATACATTACATTTGTATTGTATATAAAAAAAAAATGTAAACTAGCCTAATTGTAGAACCTTTGCTAGTGTCCTGGCTTTCTTCCATGCTTTTCTATGGGATGGGAATTAAATTTGTACAAACGGCTTTAGTAATGACTGTGTGAAACAGGTTGTACCCCAGTTGTCTTGTGCCTGCCTGACGCATAAGAAGGAGCGCGTAAAAACCTTTATTTGACTGAATCTCGGTTTGGGTTTCCCATTTCAGAAAAAAAAACACGCACCTGGCAGGCGTAGGATTCCGAGCATTATATTCAAATTGTTGTGACCTGTAGTTCTGACCTGTGATGGATTGGTGACCTGTCCAGGGTGTATTCCTGCCTCCCACCCAATGCATGCTGGGATATGCTCCTACCATCCCCCCCCCATGACCCTGACCAGGAATAAGTGGGTTAGATAATGGTGGGATGGATTAGTGGATCAGCAGGAAAACCACACCACATAGGCTAATGGCTTTGAAGGGTCTTTCACCTGGCATTCAAATTCTATCTGAATTTAGCTACTTCAGTGCATGGCTAGCATTAGAATGCTGCCGTTGCTTCCAGATAGCAAGGCAGTGCGTGAGTCGGCTTGAGGTTTCCATTAGCTTGTTGGCAAATCTTTTCCATGTTTGTGTTGCTGTACCCTGCTCTGGTGAACCCCTTTCTGTAGTTGCCTTAGCCCCCTTATGCAGGTTTCGTTGCATATAATGAGACCACGGCGTAGGCTGTCTTCGGTTGTGTCATGAGGACAGCCTCTCGGCGTGAGAGTCGATGCATGTATTTTGGCGGTGAAATTGATGTTTTTGCCTGCTTTTCTTCAACGCATTTCCAGGGTTTTGAGCGTCTTCCACATGTGATTAAGCCACAGAAAAGGGTGAATGGTGAATTGCTAATGAATGATTAGCACACTCAAGGAAAATCACTTATTCTGGTGCTGAATGGGGCAGCGAAAGCGCAAAGATAGAGGAGCCTGCTCGTTTTTTTTCCCCGTTTTTTTTGCTCCGATACGACTCGTTTCGTTGCCCACTCTTTCTCCTCTGATGGCCCAACATCCGTTTACAACTCCGCTCAGCCAAAACTAGAGGTTTGGCAGGGGAGTTCAATAGTGTAGTTGCTTGCCTGAAAATATTATTTTTAAACGTTGAATATATTGAGTATCATTGTGTTATCATAATTGACAATATCTTTGCCGAGATTATAGCAATTACTCTTTTTGTTCTGGAGCTGTAAAACCAGCGGTTGCGCAGCTTTTGTAACAGGAGCCGCGGGAGTCTGAACCCGCTTGGTTATGACTCTTTTTTTTTTGATTGGTTTGCTGGAGGGTTTGAAATGTAGCTTGGGCCTCTATTGTGAACCCGTGTAGGTTACAGTCATTCCTTACCCAGAAGGCAGTTTGCTATGGACACCTCCTGTTGGTTGCTTGGGGTCCAGGTAGCCTCAGTGTGGTTACACATAAGGAGGCGCATTGGCATTCCGGTAAATATTAGGGGTGTAGGGACGCATCGCTCCGGATCAACGTTTTGGTTGAAAGGGCGGCAATCCAATCCAATCGATGCAAAGTGCAAAAATGGATCTATTGTAGGGAATTGCAGCAAAATATTTAGTTTGATGTCCATAAAGTTATGGCTTTTTGCTCTTTAGCATCGTTGTTTTTTACCGTGCCGACTTGATCTCATCATCATTCAGGCTAGTGCGGGTTTGCCTTCTCTTTTGGATCATATCGTAGCATAATTTGTGATCAGATATCAAACGTTTGCCTCAAGAATCAAAATCCTATCTTGCTGTGGTGAAGCCTGAGGTTCACTCCCAGAGTGAGTACGAAAAGGCGTTGCAGAGTGCCCTGTATGTCTCCTTACCACACAGGTTGCTTTGCCCAGGGAATTGTGGGATAATACATTTCCAGAGACCCACCCACTGTGATCGTCCATGGGGTTGATTGATTGTGTCCCCCCACCCCCCCCACCCCCCCACCCCCCATTACGCCACCTGTTACTAACTCTCCAAACTTTTAATACGGGTCCTGCAAATCCTACAGGCCCGTGCGACCCACATTATGGATATAAAAAAAAAAAAAAAACTTACCCTAGAAAGCTCTTTAAAAAAGCGCTTGATGTGTGTCCCCTTCCATATTTATCCGAGTGTTGCTTTTCCAGAGAAACTGACTGGAGGGGGGGGAGGTGGGGGTTTTTAGTCTGTCCGGTGGCTCTGACGGCCAGAGAGGATCAAGGGATTGTGTGCTGTTTAGAGTCTGCCGAGATCAGGCTTACGTAGTGGCCTCCCGGTAACGGACACCTTGTGTGCCCTGCCAGGGTAAGGCTGGTGTAATCCATTAGGTGGGGAATTCAGCCAGGTAGAGCTTCATTCAGCCAGGTAGAGCTCCTATCAGCCAGGTAGAGCTCCTATCAGCCAGGTAGAGCTCCTATCAGCCAGGTAGAGCTCCATTCAGCCAGGTAGAGCTCCATTCAGCCAGTTAGAGCTCCATTCTGCCAGTTAGAGCTCCCATCAGCCAGGTAGAGCTCCATTCAGCCAGGTAGAGCTCCATTCAGCCAGGTAGAGCCCAGGAAAGAGTGTTTCTGTGTGCCTTGATGGTACAAGTAGGGTGAAGATGGTTTCTGTGTACAGCCGATGGCTCAGCGGTTCCAGAATTCACTGTCTCGCAGGCTTGCTTTATTTTTAGTATTGTCATAGTGCGAATGATTCTCTAGTCCAGTTTGGCCGCTGTACAGTGTCACTGATGGCCGTATGAGGGGGACTGAGATTAGCCAGGGAAAGGAAAAAAAACAAAAACTTGGCCCTGTTTCTTAAAGCAGAATTACTGAGTTAGCTGGATAACTGCACTGAGTGAAACCGGGAACCCTCCCAAATCTGGAACAGGGACTGAACTAAAAAGAGCTGTTCCGGGTTTTACTGGCTGCAGTTATCCAGCGAACTGGATGCCTCCTGAGAAGCTGAGAGCTTAACTTTATTTTCTTGCTTTTCAGGAATTTTCAGGTTTTTAAAGACCAGGTTCCTCCCGGAACAGGGGTTTGTAACATTGGAGGTGTTTGGATTAAGTAAAAGGAGGTGGCTTACGCCTATCAGTGCTGTAATGTCATCCCTGGGTCTTGATTGGCATGCCGGTTGTTTACAGCATTGCACTGTAAAGGTCATGTAGGCCGTGTCCTTGTGGACCTTGCGATACTCTGGACATGGGCTTCTGTGTGTCTGCAGCACAAGATCTGTGTCATGGCTGGTGTAGCCCTGGACAGCCATCGACCTACGATGACCCCTTTTAAGAGCAGGCTCTTTGCCTGCTTTTTTCAGAGCTCTAAACCAGTGTTCTAGAACTCGATTGCTTTCAATTACCAGCAGTGATTGTTACATCAGCGTTTAGAATGTTCAGTCAAGAACATTCTTATCCCATTTTGCTTATCGTGGATCGTAGCTAAAATGTCGGATGATGTACAGGTTTGGCGTAATGAGGTAATGAAGCCCAGAACTTGGAATGAAAAGCAGAAACCGGTATGACCCACTGTGCCCACCTCTGCTCTCGTATGTTCTGTGATTTCTGCTGACAAAGTTGGAGTTAAACCTCACCTTAGCGGCAGGTGCCGAATTGTTGAGACAAAGACAAAATTTAATTTGCCAAAGTGTCTGTGCTTTAGACGGCTAAACTTGGCTCCAGCACTTTCATGTTGAAAGAGCAGAGAGTCTGGGTGCCTGAGGCGAGATGTCGGGTGTGCACGCTGGATAAGGTGTGTGCGTGTGTGTGCGTGTGTGTGTGTGTGTGTGTGTGGGCGGGCGGGTGTGTGGGGCTCTCATTGATGTTTGGGCTCGCTGAGCAAAGCTGTGACAGAGGGAGACAGGGATGTTCTTCAGTCGCCTCTCGCTTCTTCTCTGGAAAAGAAAGAAAGAAAGAGAGAGAGAAAGAGAAGGAAAGAGAGAGTGAACAGTAGCATTCCCTCCAATACTCTCTTCCAGTCTGAAGTCAACTCCGGCTTACTGTCCTGAGGTCCAGGGGCTGTACCACAAAGCAGGTTTACTGAGTTAGCTGGATATACACTCGCTGAGCACTTTATTAGGAACACCTGTACACCTACTTATTCATGCGATTGTCTAATCAGCCAATCGCGTGGCAGCAGTGCAATGCAGAAAATCATGCAGATACGGGTCTGGTGCTTCAGTTAATGTTCACATCAACCATCAGAGTGGGGGAAAAAATGTGATCTTAGTGACTTTGATCGTGGAATGCTTGTTGGTGCCAGACAGGGTGGTTTGAGTATCTCAGAAACTGCTGATCTCCTGGGATTTTCACACACAATAGTCTCTTGAGGTTGCCGAGAATAACACGAAAAACCAAAAACATCCAGTGAGCTGCAGTTCTGCGGGCAGAAACGCGTTATTAATGAGAGAGGTCAGAGGTGAAGGGTCAGATTGGTCAAAGCTGACCGGAAGGTGACCGTAACGCAAATAACCATGCATTACAACAGCAGAAAAAAAATAAGGTCTTCTGAACACTCTGCAACGTCGATCTGGATAGGCTACAGAAGACCAATAAGT
This sequence comes from Conger conger, assembly GCF_963514075.1. Lineage (NCBI taxonomy): Eukaryota > Metazoa > Chordata > Actinopteri > Anguilliformes > Congridae > Conger > Conger conger. The sequence continues at coordinate 11,848,582 of NC_083763.1, read as the reverse complement.
CAAATGAAAAGTAATAAATACCTAATAAAGTCCTCACTGAGTGTATATGCGCCGGGTAAAACCCAGAAGAGCTCTGTTGGCATCTGTCCCTGTTCCAGCCTTGAGGGGGCTCCGGGTTTTACTTGGTGCAGTTATCCAGCTAACCCTGTAGTCCTGCTTCGTGATGCAGGCCCCAGGTTTCTCTCTGTCTTTAAGGCCTGCTAGGTGGCTCGTTCGGTTAAGACCGTGCCAGCGATGCTCGGTCGGCTCTGGCGTTGCCGCGGGATTGATGGGAGGGTTTTGAATTGGCCGATAGTCCATTGCGTCACAACACACCGCTGGTCCGATGTGGCGTTCGCAGTTCTGACTTCCGAGCTGCGTGTGACGCCGTAAACCTTGCTCCTCTTCAGCTGTTTGATCAGATGGGCCCAGTGAGACTAAATGCTGAGAGCTCACCATTAGCAGCATCAGCCCTCTTCCCCCCCGATCTCTGACTGTGAGGTTGGAGAGCGGCGAGGACCGCCGTCGGCAACCGAGAACCTTCCAGGCTTCCGTTGTGGCTTTTCCCCTCCTGAAATTGCCCTTTGAAAAATTTTGCTATTTATCGCCTGGACCGCTGTTGAGGCTTCGCCAGCTAAAGCGTTTGTCTGTAGCGTCTCCTTGGTTTTATATTCGGCTAACTGTCGCCGGGACAGCTCCAGGTCCAAGTCGCGGATACGTCATCAAAACGAGGTCCCGTCAAGTAAGGATGTCGTGAGGTCAAATCCCCTGCGACACGTGGCATCCCGATCAAAATTGTTCCAATGATGAATTGAGATCTTTTGGGGGAGAGAAAGGTGCTATAAACTGGAATGGAGGGGGCGTAAGAGGCCCAGGGATTTTGGGGAGGGTGTCTCCAACCAAGGTGTTCCCCTGAGTGAGCCCGGGTGCTCTTTGAAGGAGTAGGGAGCCGGATTCGGAGCGGAGCTCACCAGCTTCCAGCCGTTATCTCTGGAGCCCCGACGCAGAGTCCGTAGTTCCGTCCGTTTTTATTTGTTTATTTACTTTCCGCTGTGGTGCAGACCCGCTCGTCCGTGTCCTACCTTTTACATTATTGGCATTTGGCAGACGCTCTTATCCAGAGCGACGTACAGTTGATTAGACTAAGCAGGAGACCATCCTCCCCTGGAGCAATGCAGGGTTAAGGGCCTTGCTCAAGGGCCCAACGGCTGTGCCAATCTTATTGTGGCTACACCAGGATTAGAACCACCAACCTTGTGTGTCCCAGTCATTCACCTTAACCACTACGCTACAGGCCGCCTACCTTGTTGTCTCCGCTTTCTAGGAGGAGTCTGTTCCCGTGTGCCTGCCTAGTCGGTGCTTTTCGATGACGTGACCGTTCGCGCGTTCGATGACGTGAGCGCTTCCCGTGTCCGTAAACATGTCTGAGGCCTGAACCCGACGGGCGTTAAGTGTCAGATATACAGGAGGTTTCCGCTTTGTTTAGAAAGTGTGGAATTTGATCAGGGTTGTGCCCCGAACTGAAAAGCATGGTATTTTCAGCGAGTGCACTCAATGAGACTGTAGGTAGTTGGTGAAAGTAGCCGATATTTCGAGTTGAGAGTGAATGAGGAGGACTTGATGCCGGGAGATGGGTAGAATGCCCTCTCTTCTGCTGATTTTCTACCGTTGGAGACCTTCTGACACTGCAGTGGCAGTTTTATGAATGGTAGAAAATGGTTCGGTAGATCGTGGGCATGTCTCGTAGAGGGAACTGTGCAATTCTCATCTTCGGTCTCTTTTGCGCAGCGTAATATTTTGACATTGGCTTGATTCAAAATTGTGCAACAAACATTATAACCACAGAGTACCTTTTATGATGTGTAATGGCTGCTGCTGTAGTGTAGTTTGTGGACTGTGACAATCCTGTGTGGAGTGTGGAGTGTGGAGTGTGGAGTGTGGAGTGTGGAGTGTGGAGTGTGGAGTGTGGAGTGTGGAGTGTGGAGTGTGGAGTGTGGAGTGTGGAGTGTGGAGTGTGTGAACGGGGAGAGGCGTGGTTTCCAGGCTTAAATGGGAGCTGTCACACTAGGGCATCAAAAAGTGACCGTCCACCCAATCAGTCCGTGTGTGTGTGTGTGTGTGTGTGTGTGTGTGTGTGTGTGTGTGTGTGTGTGTGTGTGTGTGTGTGTGTGTGTGTGTGTGTGTGTGTGTGTGTGTGTGTGTGTGTGTGTGTGTGTGTGTGTGTGTGTGTGTGTGTGTGTGTGTGTGTGTGTGTGTTGCAGCCAGAGGGACCCTGATCTTCTCCTTCTCCTTGTTTAATGCGTTACGCACAGAAGGCCGACCTTTCTTAAGTTTTTGTTTTTGTTTCTTCATCGTATCTCGCCGGCGAGATCCTCGCTTATCTCTCCATGTGATCAGAAGGCGATAACGGCCCGGGCACCAAGCGGTCCCTATGACCTCATCGCCGAATCCGGGGCCACCCGCTTTGAGCGGACCTGCCCCCCTTCCCATCTTTGTCCCAGCACCAGCCCGACCCCTGTACCCCACACTCCCGTACCCCTAGTCCGTCCCGGGACAGGATTTGGCAGCCCCAGCCTCAACGCCCCCCCCCCCCCCCCCGCTCCTGACAGCCTGACAAAAAGTGTCCCTTGAAGCCTCGACTGAATAGAGTTTTTAAATAATGCATCGCGGCGGGAACAGGTAGCCGCCATCCGGGCCCGCAGCCCCTCAGATCACATCCGCCGCCCCGTGAAAATGTCATCACCGCCGCTCGGCTCCCGGGAATCTCCGCTCCGACCGGACCGGCTAATATCAGCCCCCGCTAGCCACCGGGGGGGCCCGGGGCCTTTTCAATTAAAGACCGACCGCCACCCGTCTTCATCAGCCCACAACGCCATCCCAATCACTTACTAACGAACGTGCGAAAGATGCCATTAGTTCTCGTGTTTAGTGTGAGCGTGATAGAGTTGTCAGGAAATCATTTTGGAGATTGTTCCCTCATAATTATTATTGTTATTATTATTATTTACTGTACTTTTATTTAGTTGGAATTCAATTAAAATACATCAGCTTTGGCTTTGGGTATTTCATGCCAGTAAAATGAAGCATTTTGACTTTGGACTTGGAGGGATGGAGAGATGGGTTCAGGCTTGAAGGGGAACCGTTCTAATCCTTTTGTAGGTGGCGGTGTGGAGCGTCAGAGAAACCACAGCCTTGGTGAAGCCTGTTGTTAGGACAGACTTTAATTAAAGTTGGCGCTCCACTTTAATTATTCAAAGTGCTCGTGCTTACTGTTCTAACTGCTGTTGTGTCTCCACTAAGCTGCAGGAGCCTATTCACTCCCTCCCTGATGTTTCCCCGCAATTCGGCCTCTCTGCCTTCCCCCCCGTAGTGGGGACTGTCATTCTCTCTCTTCCTGTTTTTTTGGGGGGGGGGGTTTGCGTGTGAAACTTTTTCGAGACCCGGTCGATGTAATTGGACTCTTCACGAGGCAGTAAGATTAGAACGCCTTACCTGCGAAGCACTGCGCTTCAAGTAAACGTGCAACTAACCGCCGTCAAGATTCTACGGTCGTTTGAAAGAGGGATTCTCTCCCGTATGCTGACTGAAATGTGTTTCTTTGAAAAGTACCAGTGACCTGCATGTTTTTCTGTGGGTGTCGGAAGGGTTAATGAATTTCAGATAATCGTTTGGTCCATCTTGGTGAGTCACTATGTGAGTCAGGCTTGGTGCTGTACCCAGAGCAGTTGTGTTTTTCTGGTATTGTGTAGAGATGTATGAAGAATAATTGGTCTTAAATCTACGATTTCTGTGTGTATGCTTATCTGAGTGTGTGTGTGTTCTGGTGTAGGTGTATGTGTATGCTGATACACACTCGGACCAGCATACACACACACATAGACGAGAACACACACACACTGGGATAAGCATACGCACACACACACACACACCGCTATCACAGAAATAGTTTGTTTACGGTAGATCGCTGAAATTAGTGCCGTTTTCTGATGAAACACTGAGAAAGAACAATAAGGCCCTTTGAAAATGTCCCTCTTTGGGATCTTGTTGATAGCTTTGTGTAAAAAACAAAAACAAAAAAAAAACATAACCAAGGCATATTTTCCCTTCACGTCCCTTTTTAATGAAAGCTACATCATCGAGAATTAAGATTTCTTGCAGAGAACTATATCTTGCATACTTTAAAAAAACCAAAAAAAAAACCCCAGAAATAAATAATTTTATTAAACCATTTTCCACATTTTCCGCGCCTGTGAATGGGGCGAATAGGAGTGCGTTAGTGGCGATGCGTTATCTGCAGGGCTCGAGTTTAACGGTGCGAGGACACGGACGCAGCCAGACGAATGCCACTTGGCCGTAAGTACACTGATGCAATGCCTCGCTCCGGAAATGCAAGCGGTGTGTGTGCGGAGATTTGAAACGCTGTCACAGACATCCAGTCCTGTTCGGGGGGGGGGGGTGGGGGGGGGCGACGACTCGTAGGTGTTGATCGCCGAGATGCTTATCTACAGTTTCTGCAAGTGTGACGGCTAGCCGGCCGCCGCGGCAACGTTTCAAAAGTGACCCCAGCGTGAACTCCTCAGAGGAGGAAGTGCGACTGTGTGGCCTGGAAGCACAATTTGTTTTTTATTTCCAACGGTCAACCTGCCTTCAGGGCCTTTGCTGCATTTGCTTTGGCATCCCTGGCAGTTTTAAACCTTTAACGCGTGTTCGTTTAAGTGAATGAATGGGCGTTTGAGTAGTTATTCCTCCCTGTAAGGATTTGAGACTGAGGATGGCGTCTAACGCTGATGATGTCTTTTTGTAGGCCAACCAGACAGTTTCTTCCACCGTGAGTTCCCTCAGTAGATTTCCTGTCCTTTTTTCCCGTAGGGATTTTGATTTCTACCGTATATAAGGTCTGTGGTTAAAGTATACTTAAGCGAGTTTCACATTTTGTTCTACAGGTTAAATTACATCCGTTAATCTCAACCGTGTATTTCTGTACTGTTATGTGCCTTAGAAAAGCCATGTTGCAACCAATTTTCTACAATAACAGTCTTTCACTAGCCACCACTCAAGTGTCATACCAGCCTGCCTGCAGGCTACTACAACATTACCATTGTAGTTTCAAAATAGCAACTTGTTAGCAACTTACTTTTTTAAAGTAAGTAAGTACTGCCTCACAATTCACGTCCGCCGTATTAACGGATGTAAGTTAACCTGTTGAAGAAAACGTGAAACTCTCTTGAGCGCATCTTATCTACAGACCTTTCCCCATAGAGAAATCGAGAATGGGGAATCTACTGAGGGAACCCATGGCTCAAAAACGCTAGGTCTTTTCTGGGTTTTAGGACTACAAAGTGTTGCACTGTAGCTGTGCTGTGTGATGTTGGAGTGTCTTCTTTGGCGTTGATCGGAGAGATGCTCGTCTGCAGTTTGAAAGTGTGACGATGAGACTCCTGCCGCTGTAGCATTTCAAAAGTGACCCCAGAATGAACTCGTCAGGAAGGAAGTGCTGATGTGTGACCTGGAAGTACAATGTTTTTCAGTCCCAATAGTCGCCTGGGACCATTGCCGTGTTTCCTTTTGCTGTTATAAACTTCTAAAATCTATTCGTTTAAATGCATAAACAGGCTTTTGAGCGGTTATGCCACCCTGTAAGGATATCAGACTGAGAGAAGCAGTGCTCTGTGATGTCGGGGTGTCTGCACTGCCTCTGTGATCCGCTGTCAGTGTAAAAAGCAGAACGGGGTTTGAGAAGTAGAGGTTTCTATGCTTGACATGACGCTTTGATGATGGGGGAGCTTGTCATCGGCAGCCATGTTGAATGACATGAGAACCTTTGCTTTTCAATGCCTCGTACCCTTTCATTACGGATAGTTGGACGGAGACCGTGCGAGCCTGCCGCAGGTACGGTGGCCAATATTTCTCAGCCGGTCAGTTCCCGCTGTAATCGGGGGCACTGCGGGGGTGCCCTTTCTGTGCCCTCGTTGGGTTATGTGCCCCCCCCCCCCCTACGGAAAATCACACTCCACACGAGGGGTTTGGGAGCGAATCGCGCCTCGTTCTCTGTGGGGTTTGGGGGGCGAATCGCGCCTCTTTCTCTGTGGGCTTTGGGGGGCGAATCGCGCCTCTTTCTCTGTGGGGTTTGGGGGCGAATCGCGCCTCTTTCTCCGCGCGGGTTGGGGCGCTTGCGAAGCGGCGGTTGTTTTCCGCTGGTGGACGGAGGCGGGGAGCGGCGGGGCGGTCGGTGGGTAATTGGCATCCGAGGCGGGCGGAACAGCAGACATAATGGAGACTAAAGATGAGGAGGAACGGCAGAGACGCGGAGGAGGCTTCGCGCCGCTGGGTCCGACTCCGCTGTACGGTGTTTTTCTCTGTTTGGGTAAACCGGAGGGGACCGGAGGGGGGGGCGGACGGTTAAAAACAGGGGGGTCGCGGAGCGCTGTGACTCGGGGTACATAAGGAGGGCGTCGCCACCGCCGCCGTCGCCGCGGTGATTTACGGGAAGGCTGCGGAGCTCCGCAGCCCTTATCTGGCGCGGAGAGCGCCGTCGCCCCGGCGACCGGCCGCGCGGGTTTCCCCGCGTGACAGCGCGCGCAGATTTACATACCGCTACAGATTTACCTTTAGCGTTATTTTCCGTGTGCAGCGGATCATGACCATTATTCCAAACCGCTCCCCCCCCCCTCCCTCTCCTCCGTGTCTGCCACACTGGCCTGTAATAAGAAACCCACTGGAGCGTTTTCTCCTGAGGGGGGGAGGGGTATTGGGGGTGGGGGGTGTTAGTGGCGGTGGGGGTGGGCTGTTCCCTTGTGTCCCGATTTCTCTGGGGATGAGAGAGTGGGGGATGGACTGCTCTAACCTTTTGCCTCTCTCTCTCTCTCCTCTTTCTCTCTCTTTTCCAGGCTAGCTTTATATGTCTACGAGTACTTGCTGCATGTGGGAGCCCAGAAATCCGCACAGACCTTCCTGTCAGAGGTAAGAAACTTCCCGGCCCGAAACCGAGGTCTGCCCGCTCCCCTGTCGCCAGGGCCGGAATGGAATTTGTGTCACGCCGAGGGTTGATCCTGGGTCACTTACGGCTTTCGTGTCACTTCTGAATGACGTCAGTCAGTTTCAGGAGTGTTCTCCATTTTCGCCGATCTTTCCAGTTCCGCCTTTGCTTTGACATATTAATATTTTCCTGCGAAGACACCCAAGGGCCAATTTTTGGTGTTTCCAGGTGCACATATACATATGCGTTGTAGGAATTAAACTGGCGCACAGGGCTGGAACCGCATGCTCAACTGGCATTGCTAAAATAATAAAAACAGGGTTGTGTGGTTGTTTGTATTAGTTATCCTCCAAAACGATCACGGAAAATGAACGGGGAAAGACTTCTGTGACAAACAACCAGCCATACAAATAATTACACTTCTGGGAGAAATAAAATATGTTATGTCTCCGACACAACTTTCCCATTCTATCCCGGCAATATTCAAGCTCATTGCGACGTTACGTCTCGCGTTTGATTCAAGCGGCAATAGTTGCCACAGCTGGAATATGTACACATTTTGTCCTGCACTGGCTTTTACGTGGCAGCAGATATAGGGAATACGCCACAGGCAGTGAAGATATTCAATTCAACACGTGCCGAGTAAGATCTGCCTCTTTCGCAAAATGCGGTTCGTAGGCAGTCCCCTTCGTTGATTGTGTAATGAGCTGTAGTTTTTTGTAAATACGATTGATTTGAGGGCCAGATATGCGGATCCCTCATATCTCAAGCTCACCCAAACACCTTTCTAATTTGTTAGTTCAGCAAGTAGTAAAGGCTATGAAATATAGAAATATGTCCACAAGGTTGGCCAGCCTTGCTCTACATCTAGGGGAAGTAATCGACTATTCCCCCAAACCAGTACACGTCACACTATGGTGCCCTATACAGTGAAACAGTTCACTGTACCCTTCAGCCCACTTTACATAGTGTACTTCATAAGCCCCTTTTTTCTGCACATAGTGCCCAATGACTCCCTTTAGCAGAGACTACAAAATCCAGTTCAGGGGGCCCGCAGTGTGTGCTAATATTTGATGTGTTTCAGCCCTAAAGCACTTGATCTAAGGCATCGATTAGCTCAAGAGTGCTCACCCCTAAACTGAAAACTAGCCACAAAAACCTCTCGACCGCCGGTTCTTTTTAATACCAGGATCCAAATTCGAATGCGTTACCTTTTCCAGGATTTATCAAATACACATACTGCCTTTGCCTAGCGGACTACAGTCTCATTCCGAGACCCGCCTCATAAACTCTCACAACCCATTTTGAGTCCCGACCTGCAGTTTAGAGGTCTCATACGGTGGGAAATGACATTTTCCTGTGCTGCGTGGACTATAAAGGAGTTGAAGTTGCTATAAAAACTCTGTGAAAGTATTAAAACGTACAGTTCCCTAAATAAATCCACACCACGCATCTGAAGAAAATGTGCTTTTAAACAAGCCGTGATGTCACAACTGCGCACTCGTTTGCATACGTTACCTTCAGCACGTCCCACCTTGTAGCTCGGCACAGACCGCATTCAGTTCATTACAGAGCTAGCCAGCCAATCAGAACAGAGGTTCATTGATATTAATGAGCCTTAAAGACACAGTCACTAAAACAGCCTGTTCTTGGTAAAGCTTGTGAGAGGTGCTGGAGAATAGACTGGTAGAGATTGTTTTTCGTGCTTAAATAATTAAGCATAAACATTGTCTTACGGATATCAGGACGTAAAATTAAACACTGGAAAGGTGTCCAATAAGGGACCTTTTAAGAAACACCGCTGAAGACACTTCTAGGACAGGGCTACTGTGCCGCTTATCCCTGTACAAACCTCTTCAGAGAGTCGTAAACCTTAATAAACCGTCATTTATTAAGCCCTGAGCCCTACACAAATCCCACTCATGATGCCGTACGCCTTACATAAGGTATTCAGCCTGGCTGTAGTTTCGGAACAGCAGTTGGAAAGACCAACCGGTATTTGTTCATTGACATTGAAAGAAATGTGCTTCCCGCAAGGTGCTGGTTGTTGGTAAGACTAAAGATGGAAAGAATTAAGAACCATCTTCTCTCTAATTGTGCCTTTTTATTTATTCACTCAGTGATTCTGTTGTTCAGTGATTAATTCACTCAGTCACTCAGTCATTCTGTCATTCAGTGCCATTCCAGTTGGCCAACTGTTAATTTCGTCCTCATTGATGAACTGATTGCTGCTTAATACTCGAGAGGGGAAAAATAACTTTGTCAAATACTTGAAATTATAATGATTACGAGACGTAATTTGAAATGGATTCTTTCAGCATATGTATTATGTGCACACACGTGCGTATATAATTATATTTCTGATAATATGTATTCCACTTGGGTATTCAGGCTTCTGTTGTTATGGCAACTGTGTAGTATGTATGTACTACTGTAAATTGAACAGTTATTTTTTGTTGTTTTATGCAATCTTTGTAAAATATTCCTGGGGTTGCTCCGTGGGCTTCATCAAAAGTTTTTGGCACAAATTAATCCCTCCGCACCTGAAAACCCACGGAAGCTAATGGCTCAGAAAGCCAGTTTATGGTGTAATGGTGAAAGAGAGGTAAGAAAATGTGACTAATTATTTTTAATGGAATATATTTTTGTCAGGTGAAGTTGGGTGCAATGAGTTATGATTGAGGTCAGCTACGGTCAATTTGGAAAATCTGAATGGCTGGATTTATGTTCTTTTCCACCCACCCACCGTTCGCCTACTTCATTTCGGCTCGAAGTTTGGCCCTCGGTTCAGCACCCTACGCCTCACAGAAGAACATCTCTACACCCTTCGGCCTGGTGCAGGGGTCTGCAGCCCCGGTCCCGGAGAGCCACAGGCTCTGCTGGTTCTTGATGTGGCCCTGCTCTTAATGGATCATTTAGAGCTGTTGATTACACTACTTCACCGTGTAACTCACTTCACCTTATTATTTAAAGTGAAAACAAATCTTTTCATTTAGACCAGAGAACTGCTGAGGGGGTAGTTCATTGTAGCCACAAATCATGCTATGTGGCCAATCCGGAGTTGGGGCCCCCCCTCCCTTCCCTACAGTAGTGATCCACTGTATCACTAACACTCGGCCCCAGTGGTTCTTAATGCCGGGACCCAAATTAGAAATACTTTTTAATGTCAGGACTCTGGACCCACATAAGAAATGTACTACCTTTCAGGGACCCTTATAGTACCCATACTAGCAGCCTATTGGGCTACAGACCCATTCCAGGACCCAACTCATACACTCCCCTGACCCATTTTGTGTTCTGGGCCAGAGGTTAAGAAACACTGGTGCTGCACACCCCCCCTCCCCTCCCCCAAGCCCAGAAGTGCGCTGCAGCCTTTTCTTTTGTTAAACGCTGAGACGGGTTGAGAGCAGGTGTCGAGCACTTTTACAAGTGTGCCGACAACAATTCTGAAAGGAAAATAAGTCGTACTGCATAAAACAAATAATTAAACTATGAAAAGATTCCAAATGGTAGCTTAGATAAAAATAAAAAAAAGACATGCATACCTTAGGCGTTGGTGGGTAAGTGCGTGTCTGAATGAGTGAACGAGAGGCATTAATTGTAAAGCGCTTTGGAAAAAAAGATCTGTATATAGACGCAATCCATTTACTATTTACATAGTGAGAATAAATAATAAAAATAAGTAAATAGCTCGGTCCAGGTGCTGGGCTGAAGCTTCGGCTCGTTGGCCGTACAAACGCCCGTAAACGCTGCCACATGCGAGCAGTCTGATTTAATCTGCTTCTGGAAGGACCAATGGGTGAAATTGGTTAATAATATGTTCTTAACCCCCGAGACCTGCCGTAGTAATCCCTTTCAACTGCAAGGAAAGAATCTCTGGGGTTTTATACTGTATTTGTCTCAAATACATTTTTTCCCCCGATGTAAGTATTCGTCGCACAATTATTTTAATGGCGTAATGGTCCTAGCTCATATTCCAGTAATTCCATCTTTGTTGCAGTTGTGTTACTGTGTTGTGAAATTTTATTTTTTCTCTGTCGCCACACTTTCATGACGGTGAATTGGTGTTGGGGTTCTGTGTTCTACACCGGGATGAATTACTGAGGCCAGGTTTTGCGAGGACGTGGAACGAGGCCCCCTGTTCTCATTGGCCGCTTATT
>NC_083763.1:11819967-11832467 GCF_963514075.1 Conger conger | reverse complement strand
GAGGGGAGCGCGGAGAGGGGTCGCGGGGGGGCGGCGGGGGTTCGAGAGGGGTCTACGCAGGAAGGTGCAGGTGTTGATGGTGTCATTAGCCTTTTTAATTCGCCGCATAAAGAGATTGTTTGAGCCGTCCTGACCGAATGTCTACTCACATTAAGCCCAGGACTCGCCACTACGTTATGTACACAGAGCTGCTTTTAAATGACTTCCAGCTGAAGTTCTCCCTCAAAGAAGAAGAAGAAGAAGAAGAAAAGAACTACAAAGCAAAGCTGGAATTTAACATTATCCCTCAGTATTCTGCTCTGAATGTGGCAGTTATATAAAAACAGGTATTGGGACATGGTGCCAGATTGTGCATGTGTATTTGTAGTCCTGTCATATACTTTGTGTTTATGATTGTATTATTTGTACAATTTAAACGTGAACATTTTTCTCAAACATTTAAATGTTTTAATTTCACTAAATGCGCTTTTTATTGGTTATTGCGTTTCTTTTAAAACTTCATAAAATCGTCAAGGCTGAATCGATTTAAAAAAATAAGCAATACTCAAATCCTGACCACCATAACTGTGTCTGCATTAAACGATTTCATTTTTGTATGGCTGAAGTGAACAGGGCCGGGCCCTTTGCTATGTACCATATTGGCTTGACTTTACATTTTAATAGTAATTTACACAATTTTAGTGCGTGAGTCTAAATTTGCCCCGAGGTGTGTGTGTGTGTGTGTGTGTGTGTGTGTGTGTGTGTGTGTGTGTGTGTGTGTGTGTGTGTGTGTGTGTGTGTGTGTGTGTGTGTGTGTGTGTGTGTGTGTGTGTGTGTGTGTGTGTGTGTGTGTGTGTGTGTGTGTGTGTGTGTCCACCTGCGATGGATTGGTGACCCATCCAAGATGTATTCCTACCTCTCGCTCAATGCATGCTGGGATAGGCTCCAGCAACCCCCCACGACCCTGAGTCAGGAATAAACAGGTTAGATAATGGCTGGATGGATAAGGCAACCATATTTTCAGCCTCTTTGCTGCATGGAATTCAGGTAATTGTCCTGTGGACCACGGTTAATTAGTTACGTTTCAACTCCGCTACGTCGTTCCTTGCATCACACACAACACTTTATTGTCTGCGCATTGCATTGTCAATAGCCGTTATTGTGCATAACACGACCATACAAATGCCGCTATCTCGTACATATTCTAATCACTCGTCATTGTTCAAATTGAGCTTCTGTACGCTAATCATCCGTTTAAATAGTGTTTTTCCGTCTGATAATCCTGTCGCCGCCATTGTAAGATCTGAGTGATTCATATGTGAAGAAGACAACGAAATATATAAATAAATATGGACCAAAAAACGTAATAGTCCCCCCCCCCCCCCCCCCCCCCTTTCTCATCTTTTAGCAATATGCATACAACTTCAATTTCCTTTATTTTCTTCTGTGTCTTCCTTGTCATATGTTGAATTTATTAGCTCTGCCTGCAGGGAGTGTTGGTGTGAAATTATGAAATAGTTGATTTGCTTTGTGCCGTTTACGCGATATCGAGTGGCGTGATTCTCATGTCTTACAGTACGACATTAATATGGGAATATGACGCTTACGGAAACTTCAGCGGGATGATGAATCGTTGCTCTGTTTTGCCTCTCTTCTGATATTCCCTGGTCGCTGTGTTTTGTTGTGTGTGTGTGTGTGTGTGTGTGTGTGTGTGTGTGTGTGTGTGTGTGTGTGTGTGTGTGTCTGCCCCAAGCAGAAGCCACTCTGTCGGGGCGATCTGGCTGAGTTCCCCCTGCCTGTAATGTTGGATGTTATTGTACATCCTTACCTATGGACCTTATTCTGCAGCTAAATGCAATGCCTTGCTGGTCTAGAATGTGTGCGTGTGTGTCTGTGTGTGTTCATTCAGTTACTGTCAGCTTCGACCAGTCTGACCCTTCTCCTCTGACCTCTCTCATTAGCAATGCGTTTCAGCCCGCAGAACTGCTGCTCACTGGATGTTTTGTTTTTTTGCACCATTCGCAGCAAACAATTTTCTGCGATACTTAAAATGCTTTCATGCATTTAGTTGCTGCCACATGTTTGGCTGATCAAATATTTGCCCTAACAAGCTGGTGTAGTGGTCTACATAATAAAGCGATCACTGTGTGTGTGTCTGTGTATATATGTCTGTGTCTGCGTCTGTGTGTACGTGTGTGTGTATATGTGTGTGTGTGTATGTTACTTCCCTCTTGTTCTGAGGCATGATAGCAGGCATACAGGGGAGTTTATCTCAAGGATGCTCAGTATAGCAGCGCTGCTCATGTCTAAAGAGCGCATGGTGCCGCTGGCGGCGGTGAATTCCGCATTGTCTCCGCCGGCCTTGCTCCACTATACCCTGCCCCAGCCTCGGCATTTCAGCTCCACATCCTCTCCGATCGCAGGGTTTGGATTTCATTTTCTTTTTTAACTTAAAGCCGGCCCTGGAAATGTTCCAGGCTCCGTAATAACATCCATCCCCTCCAACTAAAATGGATGCAAACCTCGGAGACGGACTTATGCAAATGCTAACCTACATGGAGGTGCCTTTCTTAGGTACAATGGATCCAAAAAAAAAAAAACCAGCGGCTTAGTAAGAGGTCACGTGCGATAAGAATGTTCTCAGCAGAACATTCTAATGCTGATGTCACAATAACAGTTCTAGAACACTGACTTTGGAATGTTTTATTGTTCCAAAATTCTAATAGCCTACACTTCAAAGGCTTAAGTCATGTAAGCGTTTTTTTCCCCTCAGATTAAGCAAAATTCTGGACGCACGATAGTGAAAATGTATCCAACATCCACTGGGTCTGATCAAAGGGATGCAGAGTAGAGAAGAACTGTGTAGCCTACACCTGAAGTCTTGCAGAGAGTGGAGGTGTGAACTCCTAAATCTCCCGCTTAAAGGGGTAAAATATTCACGAGCGCACTCCAGCAGAGATTGTGTGCATGTTTAAATCAGTAGAGGAAATAAACAGAGTGTCAAATTAAAGCATTGAGCTCATTGTTATTGTTTGAACACTAAATGATTAACACCCGTAAAGTCAGCTGCTGCTAGTCTGGTATGTTTTCCTGGCACCAGTCGGGGGTCGTATTCATGAAACCTGTCGGAGTCTCAGCGCTGATCCAGGATCAGTGTTGCCTGGTAGATTCTCGCCTAACATTCTTGATTATGAGCTAAACTGTTAAACTGATCTCAGATCAGTAGTTCTCCACGAATGCCCTTTTGATGTCCAGGTGTGAGGTCATAGGCTTGGATATATAACAGTCATAACTTCTTTCCCTGAGGACTTAGAGTGACATTGTTTTTTCAGGGCTACCTCGGCCATTTCTCTTTATATTTTTTTGTTGTTTTAAAAATCCAGTTGGCAAATCTGGATTCAAATACAGTGTTTCAGAATTCTGCCTGTACATTGCTGGACATTTGCTGTCGTGGATGAATTTTCAGTATCGGGGAGAGAGTTTTTAGCCTGACTAGAGCGTGGCAGGTGGCAAGACAAGTGATGCTTGTTTGATGTGAGATTAGTGACACAATCGGAGCGGTCTCCAAATCCAGGCCGTTTCTTGTTTAGGACATGCTGACGAAATCAAATGCTTCTATTTAAAAAAAACAAAAATGTTTTAACTGCCACCTTTAGGCATGGCTCGTGTAGCCTGTGCTGTGCCACAACGCGATCTATAACCCGAATGGGGGAATCGAACCTGCAGCCTTCACCAGCAAGACTGGCGGCCTGTAGCGTAGTGGTTAAGGTAAATGACTGGGACAGGCAAGGTTGGTGGTTCGAATCCCAGTGTAGCCACAATAAGATCCGCACAGCCGCTGGGCCCTTGAGCAAGGTCCTTAACCCTGCATTGCTCCAGGGGAGGATTGTCTCCTGCTTAGTTTAATCAACTGTATGTCGCTCTGGATAAGAGCATCTGCCACATGCCAATAATGTTAATAATCTTACAAGCCCACTCGCCTATCCACTGTACTACTCTGCCTGTCTAGACTTTAATCTGAAACTCTTGTGATGTGTGGGAGGAATAGTGTTATTTGAAAGAACCACAGAGAGAACCATCTGAGAAGTTGCCACACTGTCTCTCACCCTTCTCACACACACACCTCTATACACACACGCACACACCTCTATACACACCCACACACGCACACACACACACACAAACACACACACACACACACACGCCTCTATGTACACACACACACACACACACACACACACACACACACAGACATACACACACCTCTATGCACACACACACGCGCACACACACACACCTCTATGCACACACACACACACCCACACACACACACACACCTGTGTCTGGCTGCCGCTCTTCAGTAACGAGCCACAAACCTGCGTCTCGTTTCATTTTCCTGCAAGCTGATTGGATTTGAGCCGGGCCCACCGTCTCCCCCGACGACGGCACAATCACTTCACCGCCAGCTGATAGATATGATAATGCAGCACAGGGTTATTACACCCCGCCCCGCCCCGCAGGGGCGTGGAGACCCCATCTTCTTCTGTTTCTCTGCTCGTCATGGAACGCCATCTTTTTTTTTTCTTTTTTTTTTAAACTACTCCTCTGCTGTTCTTCTAGCCAAACTGATTTTTTCCCCCCATTTGCCCCCTCCACCAAACTCTTTAAAATAAATAAAGATATTTTCCATATTTTCCATATTTTCCCATGTCTTATGCTCAGCCTCTCTTCCACAGGTTTCTGCAAACAGTGACCCAGCTAAGAAATGGGCAGTGTTTCTGTTCTGTTTTTATTTATTTATTTTTATTTTTTGATTGGATCCTTTTTAGGGTCTGCTACATTTAGTGTAAGCTGTTTGCCCTTTTGTTAGAACTAAGTCCCAATAAATAAATAATTAATAATAATTAATAACATTTAATAAGTGACTTTGTTTGGAGTTTTGCTCCAGATCTGCAAGTTCCCAGTCAGCTGCTTGTATTGGGTATCCATTAAATCAATACCTAAAGAGTGGGAACTGTTTCATTTACCAGTTAAACGGTTGCTTAATTTCAATTAAGTGATTAAGGGACCACAGAATGAAACCTTTTGCCCCCTAAAGCCCTTAAGGACTAGATTTTCCGTAATTGAACAAATCTCTTGCTTTGATGAGAGAACTGCCGGTCTCGTGAGTGGGAATGGTAGCGGTGGTGAAAACTGAACTTTGACCTTTCGTAGGAGGAGGTTGATGATGATTATTACTCTTATATGACTATTATTATTGTTGTTTTTGTTTTAAATTCACCTGGATACCCTTCTGCAGGATGTTATTTTATATATTTTACATATTGAATGCGGTAGTTTCAGATGAGTGCCTTGCTAATTAGCATACTGCTAGCCCTCCACCTTCTCTAATCAGCTGCGTCTGAGATGCAAACTCTATAACCACCACCATGGATTCCTCCTGCCTGAGAGTAGAATGCTTAATTGGCCAGTAAGATCAGCTCTGATTGGCCACACTGGTCTGTAAGCTCACTCTATTTGGTCTTAGCCAGTAAGCGAAGCTTACATGGAACCGGTGCGAGTGTGCACAGATGCGTTTTAGCTCGGGTGAGCGTGTTTGTATGCGTTGGCGGCTGTCATAATTCCTCACCTCCCTCTCTTCCTGTTGCAGTGTATTCTGGGATCTGTACTGTGCCGCTCCGGACCGGCGGGAGACCTGCGAACATTCCAGCGAGGCCAAGGCCTTCCACGATTATGTGAGTGACAGCCTTTTACACCAGTCACGTGTGTCCATGCTGTGGGTGGGGGGGGGGGGGCTCTGCTCAGGCAAGGCCTGAGTTCTGCATTGCATTGTGGGAACAGTACTCTGCTGTGCTGATTCTGTAGTCGTCTATTGATTTTATTTTTGGCTGAAATGTATTTGTTAATGAAAAAATTTGTGAGCACAGAATGCTAACACAAGAAAAAAAATGTTGGTGTTCCACCGCAAACTAGCCTGTTTAGCTGAATTTGTTTTTTGGTTGAAAGGTTTTTCTTATTTTTTCTCATTTACTTTTTGTTTGAGATGTTTGCCGGTTTAGCTGTAGCAGTGTGGAGGTGTTTGCCGGTTTAGCTGTAGCAGTGTGGAGGTGTTTGCCGGTTTAGCTGTAGCAGTGTGGAGATGTTTGCCGGTTTAGCTGTAGCGGTGTGGAGGTGTTTGCCGGTTTAGCTGTAGCGGTGTGGAGGTGTTTGCCGGTTTAGCTGTAGTGGTGTGGAGGTGTTTGCCGGTTTAGCTGTAACGATGTGGAGGTGTTTGCCGGTTTAGCTGTAGCGGTGTGGAGGTGTTTGCCGGTTTAGCTGTAGCAGTGTGGAGATGTTTGCCGGTTTAGCTGTAGTGGTGTGGAGGTGTTTGCGTTTAATTCGGCAGCTGCTGTTGGGGTTTTGAGTCCACCTGGGCTGTTGGGCGGTTGTCAGGTCCCAGCCCCCCGGCGCTCTCTCCAGCTCTTAATGGATCCAACACCAGACAGAGGTCACCGGGCTGCCGCGCTCACTTCCTCGCCGCGACCTCTGACCTCCGACCTCCCGGGGCCATACCTAAATCGCCTGCCGAGGGGAGGGGGAGGGGGGTGAAATGTTGGGGCGTAGCATGGCGTTTTCATTAGCATCCCGATGGCCTCCATAAAGGCCGGCCTTATTGAAGCATCTGGGCTAGCGGCGGTGGGGGGGATTAGGAGAGGTGATGGGCTCATGTGGGGTCAGACCCCTGCCCTCCCTAACCCCCCTTGTGTGGGAGTGCTGGACATTTGACAGTGCTGGTGTGGATGTGTTAGCCGGGCCGCTAATGCTAACCTAGAACTCTCTCGCAATGCTGCTGCTATCTAGTGGCAGTGTTATAACATTGACAGAATGTTCCAGTAACATTGCGAGAACGTTTTATGTTAGCCCGGGGAGCCTTTTCAGATGGACAGGCTTCTCAATTAGACTGCGTAGAACCGGTTTCAGGCAGTTTGTCTTTCCATAATGTCAGAATGTAGAAATTTTGTGCGTTTATCTGCCAGCTCGTACTGTGGTTTAGAAAAGCGCCGTGAACCCATTTTAACACGTTTTAAGGATCTCATGAATATATCTGCGCTGGAACAAAATGTCTGTAACACATTTGCCATCATAACCTGAATTTGAATACAAATACAGTGCATTGACTCATCCTGTCGGTTTGTACAGGAGCTCTGTAACCCAGAATAGATTGTGTTTTCGTTTTGGGATGCAGACATTGAAGTTTTGTGTGTCTGCCAATCTCCATGCAACTTGACAGATGCACAGTGCTTTGAATTCAAATTTGACATTACATTTGTGTATATTCAGTATTACATTATTGGGAAATTGATTATAAAAAAAGGAAATTAGATTTTTGGGTCTATTTAATTGAGTTCTGTTGTGTTCTGGTCTTTCGTTCAATCAGTGAAGTGTTTTCTTGCCAGTTCAGATGTTTGGGATTTGACCTTAAAATGTTTGTTTGCTTAGTTTTATATGTTGTCCCCCTACAAAGAGCAAGTCGTTAACCCGGGCCTGTGGTGTCTGCTGGCTTTGAGTGCGTTTCCCCGCTCGAGTGCTTCATTTATGTCACTCATTCGCTAGAGTCCACACACCTTGTTTTCAGATCCTAAATTGGCTACTTCTGGAGAGGAAACTACAAAAACCTGCAAAAACAGAGGCCCTCCGGGGATGGGGGTTTGAGAGCGATGCTTTAACACGTCTCCGCTGTTGTCCCGGGCTTGCGTACCCCAAACTGAGGCTTGGCCGCGCGAATTCGCTCGCCCCCGACACGACTGTCGCATTGCGCTTACAGTGGGGGCGTGCTCAGATACATTACATTACATTACATTACATTACATTACATTATTGGCATTTGGCAGACGCTCTTATCCAGAGCGACGTACAGTTGACTAGACTAAGCAGGAGACAATCCTCCCCTGGAGCAATGCAGGGTTAAGGGCCTTGCTCAAGGGCCCAACGGCTGTGCAGACCTTATTGTGGCTACACCAGGATTAGAACCACCGACCTTGCGTGTCCCAGTCATTTACCCTAACCACTACGCTACAGGCCGCCCCTGAGATAGGTTTCAGAGCTGCTGGGCATCTCAGAATGGGCGCCACGTTGGCGTAGTGGGTGGCGCTGTCGCCTCACACGACGAGGTTCTGGGTTCGAGTCCCGGTTGGCCTAGGTCCTCTCTGCGTGGTGCTTGGATGATCTTCCTATGTTCCCAGGTTTCCCTCAGGTGCTCTGGTTTCCTCCCACAGCTGAAACCTGGAGCCCAGGGACTACTGAAGAAAACGGTGCATTTGCAGAAATGTTAATTATGTGTGTTGTCCCTGTCAAATAAACAAAACAAAAAAAACCGTTGCATGGTAATTGAAGAAGACCCAGCCCCACTGTGGACTACCGTAGAGCACAACATAGTGAAACCCGATTAATCCTAGCTTTTTTTGTGTTTCTGTGATGTTTGTGTTGCCGTGGCTTCCATCTGAAGGCCCCGTGCGTCAGTGTAGGAGCCGCCGGGTCCCCTGGTCCCCTGGGATGAGTTTTCGCCGCCTGTGTTTGAAAAGGCCCACCCTTCATCATCGCCCCTCTGATGGCTGCTGAGAGGGGGGGGATGGGTGGTAGGGTTCAGATATCCATCCCCTTTAAGTTCTAGGCCAAGGATTAATGGCCTGCTTCCCTTGACCTTTGACCCTGCTGAAGTTCACAGGGTCACAGAATATCCGGCTGCCCCAGGTCGGGGGGTTGGGTAGGGGTTGCGATTGATGTGTCCGTGCCGCTGAAATTGTGTGTAATTAATGTACTCTCGGAGTGCCAGTGCCACAGATGTGGGCAAAGGCCAAGTACAGAGTTTCGTGTGAAGTGGCAGTTGGTTTTAGGAGAGAATTGTGGGTAGTCGCACCAGGAAGTGGTACTCCGAGCTGTCGGGGGGGGCCTGTCTCTGGGCCCGTTTGCTCTTGTCTGTTTGTAGTTTTATCGCCCCGCCGGGACGTCCAGGGCTGGCGGTGTGTGTCCGCCACTTGTTTTGGGCTGTGAACAGAGCGGCCCGGGGAGGCGTGAAGACCGGAAGGCGGGCGCGTGGCTCGCAGCGGCGGGGACGCGGCGCTGTCGAGGGCGTCGGGACGGGGGGAGGGCGGTTCGAGTCCGCAGGGTTCCCCACGGGCCAGTCCGGACTCGTCCGGCTCTGATTAGCTCCGGTTCCCAGTTCTCGGGGTGGATTGTGAAAGTCGCATCTGCCTGCAGCGCCTGGCTGGTGCTGCCGCCTTCTCTCACCCTCCCGGTTATGATATCAGGTGCCAGAGATTTTTCAGCAAGAGGCGATCGTTTACCCGGGGAGGGGGGAGTGGGTGTTAGCATCGGAATGTGAGTTTGTATGTCGTCGTCCCCCCCCCCACTTATCCTTGTCAAGGTGAGGCTTTGCTGGACCTCCAGTTTTGAGGAGATAATGGAATATAACATGTTAATCCGCAAATCTGGGGAATGGTTCGGAGCTAATCCCGGGATTTTGTGGGATTGCGGTCCTGGCGACGCTCCCGGAGCTGGAAGTCTCCGCACCTCTGGATGGAGACTCCGACTCCGGCTCCTCTCCCGTCTCGTTCCCGGTTCTTCCGGTTTTTGTTTGTCCTTGTTGTCTTATATTTTCGTGTCCATCAGCACTAACCCTCTGCTACACGTTCTACCGAAAGAAAAAGCGCCCATCAGCGCTCTTCAGCTGATGACAAGACATCTTTTCGTGGTTATCAAATTAAAAAACGGATTCTATCGCAGTCTAAGAAACATTTCTTCATCGTACATGTACTTGTACCTTGTAATTTTCCTTATTAATTATTTAAATTTTTAATGAGAATATGCCAGAGCGGTTTGCTGAATAGACAAAGCAAAAAAAAAATAAAGAATGCAGGCTAGCAGGCTTGGTGCCCATCTGTAAAACCCCATCGCAGGTTGTGGAGCGGGGGCCATCTTAAGATGGCCGGCCATACACAAATGTGGATGGCTTCACGGAAACTCCCATCACATCGGCTTAGGACAGTCACGCGAAGCCAGGAAGAGCGAGGACCAATGAACTGACCCCCCCCATCAGACATGCTTATTTACATAGGCCAAAGGGCAGAGGTCGTGACCCCGAGCAGCTGCAGTCCTCACCGTTGTGACATCACTAGCCGAGGCCGCAGTGTACAGCGGACCCTGCGCAGGGCCGTAGCCACGGCAGCTGCCGCGACAGGGGCTACCAGCAGTCCGCGGATTCAGGGATGCTACTCGGTTCACAAATTGGCAGCGGCGTGTCTGTTCAGACGCTAATGTGAATAGCGGGAGGTTACAACCGGGCTAACAGCCCACCGCTGCGTTGCAGCTGGGTAACTGTCCCTTTGGGCTGGGGGGTGTCTGAGAACAGGTGGGGGGGAGGGGAGGGGTTATTTTGTCGTTTCTGTAGATCGTGGGGTTTGTTTGTGGTTTCTTGACCGACAGGATGTCCTGTCTTTCTGCCGTTGACATCAGTTACTCCTCAATCTCTCTGGCCGGAGCTCTCCTTTTCTTTCTCCCTCTCTGTCTCTGTCACCCTCTCTGTCTCTCTCTCTCTCTTGTTTTTAGAAACCTCCCTCTCTTGCTTTGTCCCTCCTCTCTCTTGCACCTGCCCTTTCTCTCTCTTTCTCTCTCTATTCTTCCCCTGACTCATGAGCTCTCTCCTCGTTTCCCCCTCCCCCTTCCTTTCACTCTGTCCTCTCCATCTCTCCCTCCTCCCCCTTCTCTTTCTGTCTCGCTCTCTCCTTCCCTCCCTCTCTCCCCCCCTTCCTTCCTCCTTTCCTCTCTCTCCCACTACACCTTCCTCTCTCTCCGCCTCTTTCCCCTCCCTCCTGCCCTCTCTCCCTCCTGCCCTCTCTCCCTCCTGCCCTCTCTCCTTCCCTCCCTCCCACCCCTCACTCTCCCCCTCTCTCCTACCATTTCTCTACCTCTCCCTCCCTCTCTTCCCTCTCTCCCCACCCCTCTCCCTCCCTCTCTCTCTCCCTCCCTCTTGCCATCTTTCTCCCTTCCCTCCCTTTCTCTACCTCTCCCTCCCTCTCTTCCCTCTCTCCCCACCCCTCTCCCTCTCTCTCCCTCCCTCCCTCCCTCCACTCTCTCTCCCTCCCTCCTGCCCCCTCCCTCTCTCCCGGTGGAAGGAGATTGATTGGGTAATCTGGCTGTGTGCCAGAGATGCCCGCTCTGGGGAAGGAGAGGAGCGGGGGAGGGGGAAGGATGACGACACGCCGGAATAATAATAATGAAGAACGGAGGAGAGGAAAATGGGTGGATGGAGGGAGAGAGGGAGAGAGAGAGCGAAATGGGGGGGGGTATTCTGAAAGCAAAACTCTTGAGCTGACACCTCTTCCTACACACACTCGCAGGATGTGTACGTTATTATAGTTTCTGTTTCTCTCCCTCCCTCTCTCTCTGTCTCTCCCTCTCTCTTTCTCCTGTGTCCCTCTCTTCTCTTTGCACTCATCGTAATGACTAAAATTATTTTGCAAATATAGACTTATGCCTCAGAAAGCAACGGGCTCTTTAATACACAATTTCAGCCCTTCTCAGTTCTCCAGGCTAATCTCGTTCTCATTGGGGCAAGCGTTTAGCATCGCTAGCATCGGCTAAACGTGTAACATCGCCTCTCTGGGGGATCAGTGCTGAGTGAGTCCTGCCAGTGAACGGGTTAAGCCCGTCTCCTGTTTATCGTTTGCATCCACACAGGCCGTTTGCGAGCATGCTCAGTAGTGCCTGGGGCTGGGATGGGGGGTCCCGTGGGGGGTTTGGCGTGGTACGGGGGGGGGTGCGCGAGGGTTTTCGGGGGTCAGCAGAGGGGGTTTTGTCGCGCCCGCTCCGCAGCTCGTGTGCCTGTTTGTGTGTTTGTGTTGGCCGGCCTCCAGCCCGGGCACAAACCGTTTCCCCAGAAACGCGGATTCCTCAGATTCCTGAAACAAAGTGCCCTTTAGAGGAGCTGTAAAGGTGCCTTTCTCCCAGGGGCTGGAGCCTGCTGATAAGCACAGGCTGCTGGGGCTGTGTGTCCGTCTGAGAGGAGTAACCCTTCAGCGTCCTCTGTGCTCTATATACACACACACACACACATACCCACACACACACACACACACACACACACACATACACACATACCCACTCACACACACACACACACACACACACACACACCACACATACCCACTCACACACACACACACACATACCCACTCACACACACACATACCCACTCACACACACACACACACACACACACACACATACCCACTCGCACACACACACACAGTTACACACACACACACACACACACACCCACACACACACACACACACACACTGCTGATAAGCCCAGGCTGCTGGGGCTGTGTGTCCTTCTGAGAGGAGTAACCCTTCAGCGTCCTCTCTGTGCTCTGAACACACACTCACACACTCACTCACACACTCACTCACACACACACACACACACATTCACACACACACACTCTTTCTCTCACACACACACACACACACACACACACATAC
>NC_083763.1:11782467-11814967 GCF_963514075.1 Conger conger | reverse complement strand
AAACAAGTTGGCCAAAAATGCCATCATTTCAATGAATGGCCCTAAAACTCCCTTCACATGAAATTGCCAAATATCAAAGGTTTTGTGTCAAACATTTTCTCAGATATACCAATGTTCTCAGTTATTGCCCTTGGAGAGAGAGCGAGTTTCTGTCTATATTTATATATATAATTACAGGTTTCAGCCAGGAACACGGTTGTACTTGCATAATGATAAACGATGTATTTGTGTCAGATAGCAAGCCTTCGGGAATTCTGAACCATCAGTAAAGCCTAGCCCTGCTGCATCATGCATAATTTTCTTGAACAAACAATTTCTTTTTAAATGGCAATATCCCCACAAAGTTTGGTGTAGTTAGTATGATAGGCACCCTAAAAATATGCATCATTTAAAATGAGCATAAACTCTTCTGCACTTGTTTCTTTTCAGCTTTTGAACCTGAGTGTTATCTTCTAGTGGGATCTTTATTTTTCCATAACATTCATATTCCATTTACAGCTCAATAAGGCTAACTTGTAATATATCCAGTGAAACTATACCTGTATATGGACCAACTTAAATAAATATTAAACAAAAACTTCTTTCATGCCAAGCTTTGTAACTGTAGTAATGTAGAAAATAGGTTTTGTAATTGTGAGAGTTAATATGTAGAATAAATGTGTATATTTAACATTCAAAAGTTACAATAAAATGGTATGTTGGCTGATTTGGTGGTAGCAAAGTTTCATTCCGATCTTTTCTACATCTAATATACCGGAGAGCTACCCAAACTGAAAATGGCCAGAATCCAAATAACAATTGGTCCTTTTCATTTGGACCCATCATGTCACTGGTTTGAGGGAAGAAGGGATAGGGCTCCAAATATGTCATACCGGAACTTCACACTCTCGGAAAAAAGGGTTCTTTGGTGTGATTCCATTGAGGAACCCTTTTTAGTTCTTTTTGGAACCCTCCATCAAAGTTTTGAAGTGTAAAAGCTCCCAGGCAAAGAACCATTTTTTTCTGACAAAGAACCCTTTAACTAGATGGGGTTCTTTGTCATCTTCTGTGGAATCAGAGGGTTGCTTTAGGAACCATTTTTTTCTGGGAGTGCAGTGTCACCTGAAAGGTTGTCTGAACTCCACAAACGATTGGCTGAAACGGTTTCTTCCGTAGCCGAACAGGAAATCGCAAGGTTAGTCTGCGGTAGCCGCTGTTTTGACGGACTTTATAAGAATGATAAAAATCATTGTTAGTTTTTTGCGGATCGGGTTTCATTTTGTAGCTCGACCTTGTCAAAATGTTTTCATTTCGTTTAAAATGGAACGTAAATGATACCTTACTGAAATAATAATAGCCTGTCATCACAGAGACATCTTCTTTATGAACACCCCTTCCCCCTACACACACACACACACGCGCACACACAGATGCACACACGCACGCACACACACACAGATGCACACACGCACACACTCACGCACTCACACACACACACATGCAGGCACACACACACACACATACACACACACACGCACACACTCACACACACACACAGATGCACACACGCACACATAGATGCACACACGCCCACATAGATGCACACACTCACGCACTCACACACACATACACACACACACACATACACACACACACACATGCACTCACACACACACACACACGCGCACACTCACACACACACACACACGCGCACGCGCACACACGCGCACACACACACACACACACACACGCGCACACGCACGCACGCACGCACACACACACACACACGCACGCGCACGCGCACACACGCGCACACACACACTCACGCACGCACGCACGCACGCATGCACACACACACACGGTGTCAGTCTCGGCGCTGAGGGAGGCAGGGCTGATGAGAGCCCTGCTCTGGTTCTCATGCGTCACTTTACTGCTATCTGGGGCGTATTTACAGACAGTGAATTTAATGCACAGTAATTATTATTTTTATACCGTATACTTCCGCCGGCTTTCATTTTTCCAGTGAAACAGCTCCCCCCTGACCAAATGATTACCTCTGTGGTTCGTCGTGCACCTGTCTCCCCCCCCCCCCCCGTACCCTGGCAACGGCGCATTCGGCTGCGGGAGGAAGGCATTATCCCCGCCGACACCGCGCTGTCAGCCCACCGATCCTCCGCCGCGTTCCGTAAGCCTCGCACCTCTCCCCGTCACTGGGAAGAGCAAGCTTTCACTCCCTCACGGAAGAGCCCGGAAGATAACTGACGCGGTCAGGTTCTCAGCTGTGCGCCGTGTGCTAGGCCTGTGTATTCTACCTCCAAGAGGGCGACTAGGAAATTGGATTTGTACCGACTTGGAGAGAGAAAAAATATATAGAATATTTTGAGCATCAATTAGGCTACATGTTTTTGTTCTAAAATAAAATAAATAAAAGCAAAATTACCATTTCGCCTCAGTATGAATTGAAAAGCCATTTACTTTTACTGCACTCACTAGGTATTTATTTTGAAATAAAAGATAGGGTTCTAGAACAGTATAGGGTTCTAGTAGGGGTTGTAGTTAGGGTTCTCGAACAGTAATCTTTTGCAGTAGATTCTAAATTCAGACTGCCTTTTAGACCAGGAGATGGCTTAATCTTAAAGTCTGTCTTAAGACCGCTCCAAAATATATTAGAATGTTATGGAATGGAGTTCTAGAAAGGTTGATCCTGTAATGCACATGCCTAAAGATATGAAAGCATGTCTGGTGTATGAGTTCATATTACTCTTGAAAGACAAAGTGTCTTGAGTAGCCACTGAAAGTAGCTTGTAGCGATGAGTCTACAGACAAAAGAGAAAGCCAAGGGCTTGCTTCGACACGTGTGATTCACTTAACAGATTACGAGGGTATATTTAAGCTCCATCCCAACAGAATTTAAACTGTCTCATATCGGCGTCGCGAATCTTAAAGCTGTTTACAGTGGAGGTTTCCAACCTTGCAGCTGTCCAATCTTTAATTAAAAATCCTCATAACAATGAGTAAGAACTTTCTCTCTCTAATCATGTTAGCGGCAGAACTACTTGTGGAGTGCAGAGCATTAATTGCCAATTCGCAGAACAAATGCTCTTCTTTGGCAGAATTAGAAAGTTGACAGACGCCACTGCCACTCGTCATAGCATGCTAGTTGTCTAGCACGATAGCGTAGTGATCACAGCACAATAAGTAGACGAGTATTATGATTCATTACTCCACCGTTGTACTGATTTGTGTTGCGGTTAATGAGAGGGAAACTATAACCCTCTCTTTGTTTGTAAAATGCCCTAAAGTAGACCAGAGATGAACAAGTAAGACCAAAGCAAAGGGCATCGAATTGCACAGGTTCACAGGCTGCTTTGGATCTGAAACCGTTTTCATGGAATGGTGTAAAACGGGTGAAGATTCCAATAATACAAAGTGTTAAAAACGTATTTTTGCTGGCCTTGATTTTTAAGGTCATCTTTCAGAATGAGACCCGTTTCATTCAGTAGTGGGAAATGACAGGCATGGATTTCTAAGGAAATGAAATGCATTACTACAACCAAAAAGTTGTGAAGTGGTGTCTGAATAATTGTTGAAATTGGAGCTAATAAAAATATGCGTAATTATGCAGTTTATTTTCATGATTTGACCTGTTAGTCCATATGATCTGAGTAGTTTTTGCTGTTGACATTGTACTTTGGTGTCTAGTTCAAAAGTGTATATCTCTTTGAGTAGCGTTTTTCCACTGCAGATTGGTGGTTGGGTCATAGTGTTGTGGCTGTATTGCCTAATGTTGAAAAGGCGGTCTGACAAGTGTTTGCTGTCTGTGTTGTGAGTGTGTGGGAGAAGTGGAGTAGAGTAGTGACTAATTGTACTGGTGGGGCCAGGCTTACCTACATTTGCTCTTTCTGCGCCTTACTGACTGTCCAGAATCCTACACGTAAAGTCCAGAATGACGCATTCCTAGGGTCAAGTTCTTGAGGGATTTGGTGCCCACCAAAATGTTTTATTCATGGTAATACTGAGTCCCTTAACGATTCTCTGGAGCGGTAATGCCATCGCCTGTTTGTGTCAAATATTTTCTGTCCATTACGTTCGTGTTAAAATGGCTGTTGTGTAATTGTTATACAATGTATCGGGTCACCGAAAGGTTTATATACAAAATGTTACTTTTCCGAAGCACCAGCCAGAGAATTTACCGGAAGCATAAATAGGCTAACGGCCAGCATAATAAGCGTGTGCGGAGCTTGAGAAATCTGGAGTACAATTATCAGGTAAAACACGGCGGTTCGTGGCTGGCGGTAGGCTAGTGCGAGGTGGCAGTGGGAGAGAATGCAGTGGGGGGGGGGGGTGAGTGAGAGGAGTGAGAGAAAGGAGAGGAGAGGAGAGCAAAGCGAGAGACGAGGAGCAGCACTGCCTCCCTGACAGGCTGACCTGGTTTGGGGGACGCTGCGCTTGTTGCGCTAATCCGCTGAGCGAGCGGACAGATTACTGTCTGTTCCATATTGTCTGGGGGCGGGAGGAGGGAGGTAGCGGCGCTAAAAGGCTCAGCCGAGATCCACCGCTGCCGCGGAGGAAGACTCTTTATTTATTTATCCCGTTATTTATTCACACCCATACTGCATATAATATACCTAAAGAAGACGTCTTCCTCCCCGCATCCATTTATTTGTAGGCTGTACGTTTGAATGAGATGCATGGTAACAATATGAAACGTGTGGGAACGGCATCGATTAAATTAACTGGTTATAAATAGGCGACGTGACCGTACCTAGCATGAACAGCGCGGTACACACCTTAAACTGATCCAAAAGAATGCTGATAAACGCCTGGGGAAAATGCACTGGTCCAGTTCTGCCAGGAATGCACTAGCTAAAGTTCCACCAAATGCACGGTCATTAGATAGGTTGATTTTTAAATAAAATACAAGTTCACATACCGATTATTGAAGTTGTTTAAAGATTCTACACTTGAGTGACTGTTTATTTACCTCTCTTTTTTTTTTGTGGCGATAAGATCAAATAGAAACCGTTCTGGGCTCAGCCGCTCGATAACCCTCCGTTGCTCCTGACCGTTGGCGGTTGTTTTTGTTTGTTTTTTTTTTATTGTGTCTGTCTTGAATTTGCATCTCGGTGCCATTTTACGTCTCGAACCAAGGCTCCCTATTCCACTTGTGGGGATTTGCTACTGGAACACGAGGTTGCCGGAAGGTCAGTTTTCATTGGTTCTCGGCAGTGCTCTTCGTCACCGGGCTGCTATGTGCGAAACCCGACACCGGACGGGAGAGTTTTATGACATGCCAGAAATTGAATTTTCATAGATGCAGGAGTGTGTAATTGTTGTTGGTCGTAAGCACCGGACCCATTGCAAGATTAATGAGCTTCAGTTGTAGTCATATTTCAGCATGCGCAAGCCCGAATTGCAGCGACAATCATAACCATTAAGCCCATTGTTGTGTCTAATGTACTGTGTGCTCTTTTTGAAGGAACTGAAAAAGAGTAATGCGCCAAAAAAACTTTCGTGTAACATGGAAAATACTGTATATAAATCATGTTTTTATTGCGCAAAGTAACACTTTAAACCCCCGTTTCTCGAATCATGGTCCTCCAGGGATGAGAACTGCTGGTTTTCCACCCTCCCTGAGAGTCAGGTGCGAAGACAGTCTGTCCAATCAGTAGTAGGTACTAGTTGTTCAGGAAATGATCTGCGAGGAAAGAACCAGGGCTGGATTTGGATTGCAGGGCCAGATTTGAGGATCCCTGCTTGAAATGATAGATGGGAATTTATCCTAAAGTAACATCTACAAGCAACGAAAAGAAATGAGAAGTTGAGGTACGTTAAACGGGAACAATGCCAACGTCAAGCAAGGGCTCACATTGACCGTCTTAACCTTAACTTTGTTTTAATGCTGGCTTGTACACAGTTTAGGAGTGAGCAATCCTGCTCTTATTGTGTCTTTAGTCCAGAAGGATTCAGTTTCACCCACACACTTAATCACTAGCCTCCACTCCGGGCAGCTTTAATTAAACCCGTTTCACCGCTCG
The DNA here is from genome assembly GCF_963514075.1 of Conger conger. Classification (NCBI taxonomy): domain Eukaryota; kingdom Metazoa; phylum Chordata; class Actinopteri; order Anguilliformes; family Congridae; genus Conger; species Conger conger. Next base: position 11,808,950 of record NC_083763.1, on the reverse strand, counting down.
TAGAACAGATTGCGTGTTACTTAGAGAGCAGAAACGTTACAGACTGCCCCTTAAGGCCCTGAATTGAGCGGCCCTGGAGGCCGAATCTCTGCTTTACGATACATGGATGGCACTCTGGCGTTCTGGAGCAGCTCCTCAAAATGGTGGCGCTGGGAACGCGGGAGCCCGTTAAGGAATACGAATACGGTTTGATCTGGAACAATTTCACAGCGCCGCGAGCACGTTCGGTTCGACTCGACGCGTGCAATGAGTGTTTGATGGTGTTTATCCTAAACCGTTCGGCTAGAGAAGTGCGTTTTTTAGATTTGTTTTTGAATCGCGTAATTAGCAAGTAAAATATATTAACCTTGGGATGTGTTTAACGGTCTCCTTGTTCAGCGGGCTCTTTCGCTGGTGGAGAAATGTGGCAGTGATTAAGTTTAATGTTTACCAGAACAGTAGCATGGCAGCTTTTAGCATCTGTGCAGTATTGGTGCTTTGGACAACCGATGCTGTCACCTTTCATTATTAGCATTGGCGCTAACCGCATTGTTGCTGTTCGTTTGAATAAAGGGCCTGGTGTTGTCGATTTGGGACACGGTTGTGTTGAAAGGTGCGTATTTTGGCACATTCGCCCCACCCTGAGGACCCTGTACTGTATTTATGGGTAATGCTCTGCCTCTCTACCCGCTCAGCCTAGATGGCAGTTTCATGTCAAACGTGGGCCTTTAACTGCCAAATCTACAATGAAAAGAATTTTTGTGCCACTTGTTAAAACGAATTGAAATTCCTAGTTGTTTTGGCGATGTAGTCTCTCTCTCTGCTCACTACACCTCCAAATCTCTCTAAAAAAATCTTTATATGTAAATCTCATGAAACTGTGGGAGGAGATCATCAATGAGAATACAACCTTTATTGGCCATTTGGTCAGGTCCTTCCTGATGTCATCAAGGACCCTGAACCGATAGCTGGTCTGGTAATAAATTGAACTCCACCCATACATACCATAATAATGCCATTTGATGTTGTTTGCAGCCATTCACGAATTTGCTTTTACAGTCATTTTCACTTCATGTAGTGGAGTGGTGATTTGGAGAAGCTACTATACATAGTCCATCTTCTGTGAAAACGGTTACGAATTGCGATGACAAGACAAACGGAAAATTTGAACAAGGTTTTCTGGATAACTTTGTTTTTTTCAGCACACCATTACCAGCTTAAGGCTGTAAATATCCATGATTAAAAAAACTGAAAAAAACTGCCATTATTTGAATGAGCTGATTTCTGGCACAGATTCCAGGCTGAGCCGCGTAGCCTAAATCTGTTTTAAGGCAGGTAGAATAAAAAGCACATAAACCTGCGTCATTAAACATCTAATTTGGAGACCTTTCCCCAGAAGCACATTCATTCACCCTCAACAGACTGCTGCCTGGAGCCGGCTGCGGAGGTGCCATTAGGAACGAGGGAACTTGCTTGCATTCCCACCCCAAAGGGTTAACGGGAGAATTGTGCTCTTTAAAAATATATCCAATAGGTTTTTTTTATTTTTTTTTATTAGGGATGAAACTGCAAAATTTGCTGGAGACCATTTTTCACCCAAGCAAAATACGAAAAATAGAAAATTCCGCTCTCCCTCTGCTCCTCTTTCTCTTTCTCTCTCTCCCTCTCCCTCTCTCTCCTCTCTCTTCTGTGTGCTCCATGCATAAATGATTTCCATTTCTGAATTAATGAGGTTCTGCCGAATTGAGAAGCAAACGCACTCAGACACACACAGACTGACAAACACACACACATACACACACCGAGACTCACATACACACACACAGAGACTGACAAACACACCTACACACACACAGGCACACACACACACACACACACACACACACACACACACACACACACACACACACACACACACACTCGCATGCGGGTGCACCAGACTGACAAGACACACTGACTCACCCTGAGACTGAGTCACACGCACGCACATACACACACGCGCTGTTATTCAGCCCACCCTGGATAAATGATATTTCTATAAAACCTGATGCTTATGTACACGTCTATCCATGCCGAGGTGCTTCTGAAGCAAAGCCCATGCTGTACCTGTGTTTGCACCATAACAATGAATCACAGCACGACTGGAACCTGTGCTCCACCACGCAGCTCCTCCACGCAGCCTGTACTCCTCCACGCAGCTCCTCCACGGAGCCTGTGCTCCACCACGCAGCTCCTCCACGCAGCCTGTGCTCCTCCACGCAGCTCCTGCAGCCAGAGCCATTCATAGAGCTGCCGACGTCTCCTGCATCTCGAGCAGAAACCGTCACTGACGCTGTGGCTCCTTTTAGAGTCTTATTCCTGCTACAAACACACACACACACACGTACACACACGTACACACACGTACACACACGTACACACACGTACACACACGTACACACACATACACACACACGCACACACATACACGCACTCGTTCACACACACACGCACACACATACATACACACACACACTCGTTCACACACACACACACGCACGCACACACATACATACACTTACACGCACACGCATATACAAGCACACACTTAGACACACACACACACGTACACACGCTTACGCATGCAAGCACACGCATGCACACATTTTAATTCTTTATGTAGGTCCACATTTATAAAATAAAATGCGCACACGCAGGCATACACACAGAAACACGCACACACGCACACACGCACACACACACACACACACACACACACACACACACACACACACACACACACACACACACACAATCTGCCTCTTGGGTCAGCCCTCAGAGTTGGGCTTGGTCACCATGGTAACGCTGTGCGGTATATGTAAAGCAGAAGTGGGGTGGGGGACCTTTGGGACCGTCAGGGTGTTATGGACCCCCCCCCCCCCCCCCCCCCCTACTCCAGCCCCCAAAACCCACCCCCACCTCCAACCCCCCCTGGCCTTACTCTCCTACCTCTCCTCCTTTTCCCCTTCATTGTGTTTCTGAAGTGCACAGCACTGCTAGAGCCCATGACCAGCTTACCTGTGCATCCGTCCCCTGCTAAAGCACCGCTGTACACAATACATATCTATGGTAATCTATGTAGCCGCTAGGAGTAGCCGAGTTAAAATCTGCATATCTGTTGGGTCCTTTAGCTTTAGTTGGCCCTTAACCTTAATCGTCTCCTGCTTAGTCTAATCACCTAAGTCACTTTGGATACAAAGCGAAATAACAATAAACAATAACAATAATGTAACAATAATGTAACGTTACCATTACATTACATTAGATTACATGAATGGCATCTTATCCAGCAATGCTGGGTTAAGGGCCATGCTCAAGGGCCCAACGGCTGTGCGGGTCTTATTGTGGCTACACTGGGGATCGAACCACTGAACCACCGACCTTGCGGGTCCCGGACATGCACCTTAACCACTACGCTACAGGCTGCCACTTCCAGTGTTGAGGACTAGATTGGTCTCACCGTGGTGACTGGTGGAGTTAGGAGAACTTGGGACTGTTAGCAAAATGTGATTTCAACGTCCAGCTTTTTGTCGCAAGGGGAGAGAACAGTTCTTCCAAAAGCAGATCGGTGTCTAAGGACGTAGCGCATGGCTGTCCAACCGTATTCCAGGAGATCTACCATCCTGTAGGTTTCAGTCCAACACTAACAAAGCACGCCTCATTCAACATCTTGTCGACTTCTAATTAGTGGAATCGGTTGTGCCAAATTTGTGTTGAGATGAAAACCTGCGGACTGCAGATCTCCAGGAACAGGGTTGGGCAGCCCTGAGCTCTTCTCATGACGCGTCTCCCATCCACCCATCCTCCCATCCACCCGTCCTGGGTGTGAATACGTTTGTGTGTAAAATGTTTCGCGGGGGTGTTCGTGTCCCTGTGTCTATGGGTACGTCTGAGACGGAATTGTCTGCCCAAAACGGTCCGCCCCAACTCTGTTCTACACTCCCCCCCCATCTTCCTCTCTCGTTCCAATTTATCCTGCGGTGAATCAAACTAACAGATTCAGACAGCGCCATTTGTTTTCCTTCCATTATTTTTTATTTCTTGTTTTTTATTTTCTTTTCTTCTCCTATTTTTATTTTTATTTATTTTTTTTGTATTCCGTTTTATTTCGTTCTTGGGGAGAAACCAGTCGACGGTCAATAATCCGTTAAGTAGCATCGATCGAAACCATTTAGTTTCCTGGCCGGCTACTTAGGTTGTAAAGCTGATCAATGCTATTGAATGGGCACCACCAAGATAGGGGCATTGACTGCTGCTGCTCGCTGCGCAATCATATCATTTGTCTTCATTTGGCGTTCAATTATTCATCGTAATAGCCTCTGTCCGTGGGGTTCACACCAGCAGCCTCACCCCGCCGGGGTGAGGGGGGTCAGGCGCGAACGGAGCGCGTGCGGAAGCGGCCTCCGCTTCCGTCCTGTTGTCCGGACCGGCGGGGGTATCGACCCGAGGGGAGCGTTCCCATACCCGGCGGCCTGGGAGGGGGTCCGCCGCGGATAGCGCTACGAATACACGGCGTGTGAGTGTGTGTGTTTGTGTACACATGCATAGGTCTCTGTCTGTGTCTGTGTCTGTCTGTCTGTGTGTGAGTGTACACATGCATATGTCTGTGTGTGTGAGTGTGTGTGCGTCTGTGTTTGTGTGTGTACAAGTGTGTGAGTGTGTGTACACATGCATATGTCTATGTCTCTGTCTGTGTGTGTGTACACATGCATATGTCTGTGTGTGTGTGTGTGTGAGTGTGTGTGTGTGTGTCTGTGTTTGTGTGTGTACAAGTGTGTGAGTGTGTACACATGCATATGTCTGTGTCTGTGTCTGTCTGTGTGTACACACATGCATATGTCTGTGTGTGTGTGTGTGTGTGTGTGTGTGTGTGTGTACATATGCATGTGTACACATGCATATGTCTCTGTCTGTCTGTCTGTCTGTGTGTGTGTGTGTGTGTGTGTGTGTGTGTGTGTGTGTGTGTGTGTGTGTGTGTGTGTGTGTGTGTGTGTACACATGCATATGTCTGTCTGTGTTTGTGTGTGCACAAGTGCGTGTGTTTGTGCGTGTCTGTGGGTGTGTCTGTGTGTCCACATGCATATGTGTGTATGTGTGTGTGCGTACACATGCATATGTCTGTGTGTTGTCCTTGTGTTTACTCTGGCTACAATAGGTTGGATGCTGATCCCGTCGATAGTGTCGTATCTCAAATCCGCAAAGAAATTAGAGAACCCACCAGGCATGTATATGTGCTTATGGTACTAGGAGAATTCTTAAATAAACCACGCTTGTATCTATAACTGGCTCACATTATCCCAGTACTACTGCTGATGGTAGCTGCTCCAAAATGTCTTTGGGCTTGGTCAGAGAGACACTTGCACTCTAAAATGTATTCATGCTATTCAATTTTTAAAAATGTCGTTTATTTTATTTGATTGTTTAAGGTCATGGTAACACAAAAGCAAAACGCTGGTTGCTTGAGTTGCTATTGATTTGCTTGTTTAGCTTTTGGGTGGTAATCAGTCAATCAGTCAATCAATCATTGGAAGATTGTTCCGTAAGGTGGAAAGGCAATTTGAGCCTTTTCAGGAGGATTGCCTCCCACTGCCAGACCTGTGAACTGTGACTCAGAAAATTGTGACTGGGCATTTCCTGTGCGTTGTGACTGGGCCAACGGGGCCACGTCATTTGGCCGCTATTGTTGCCCTGGGATCATTTAGATTGACAGTAACATTTTACATTAATTTAGTTCATTTAAATGAATGGTTTAATTGTATTTACAGTAATTGATGGCGGTGCCAGTAAAGCACTAGGGTGCGTGTGCCTGTGTTTGGGCATTCCTTGGTCTTCCGCAGTAAGAGGGATGGCGCCATGTTGGCGTGTAGAACATGGCCGTCTGCAGTTACGGTCTTTTCCTGATCGCAGTCTTTTGTCCTCCCAAAGACGTTAAAAATGCAGTTTCTCTGTACCGAACTTACCCACCCCACCCCGCCCCGGCTCCTCCTCATCCTCCCCCCTGGTTTTATTACCCCAGGGTGCTTATTGCCCCTCCCCCCCCCCCATCACTCTCCTCCCTCTGTCGATTTCTTTATGTTTTTTTTTAGGAGGGCTGCTCGTATATCACGGTCCTGTCACCCGTGTCCTCCTGCTTCCTGTCTGTAGTACCCTGGGCCCTTTCTCCAGGGGGGGGCGGGGGGCCTCCTATTAACACCTGCTGCCCCCCCCCCCCCCCCCCCCACACACACACACACAGTGTGCTAAGCGGTGGTCTACCATCAGTTCAAATCTGAATACCTCCATCACTAACCCCTCTGGTCTGATTCAATCAGGTTCTGGAAACACATGTCCCCTTTGGGTTAGGCAAGAGCGGTCGTCTGCCAGGCGGAGGGTTGCCGGTTCGATCCCCCCCCCCCCCCTCCCTGGGTGTGTCGGTGTCCCTGAGCGAGACACCTAACCCCCAATTGCTCCCGACGAGCTGATTGGTACCTTGCACGGGTGAGCGGGTGAATGAGAGGCATCAATTGTAAAGCGCTTTGGATAAAAGCGCTATATAAATGCAGTCCATTTACCATTTACCCATTGAAGCGCGATGAAAGGCGGACTTGTTGTACCTGCAGACGATCCGACTGAAACAGTCGGGCGGTTCTGTCGCGCTAAGAGCCGGTCCTGACCGGTACGACCGGGGGAGAGGCGTTCTGATCTCCCGCACGCGCTCCGTATTGTGCTCGCTGTCGAGAGGTGACTCTCGGCGTCGCGTAAGTGCGCCCTTCTCCAGACCGCACGGAGGCCTTATGGTGCTTGACGTCTTGTTCTCCGGAGAGGGTCACACTCAGCCGGAGCTGGAGAGCGCTCCAGCGCCGCGGCTACGCTACGCTACGCTAGCGCAGGCTAGCCAACGGGAAGCTGACGAACAACACTTCTGTTTTTTTATTTTTATTTTTTAATCTAAGTGGGCCTCATCCCATCCTGGTTTTAGTCATTGGTTGAGGAAGTGAAGGTTTGGCACAGAGGTGCACGTCCGGATTGTTCCGTAGTCCTGGGTTTTACCCCTCCCCTCTCTCTCCCCCCATCCCATCCCACCACCAGGTCTTGCTTTTTACCCATCAGCTCCTCTTCCTCCAGGTACTTTCATTTCTTTCTCTACATTTCTCCCCTGTGCTCCCTCTGCTCTTGGTGTTGTTCTCTCTTTCTCTCTCCCCCTGCTCTCTCTCTCTCCCCCTGCTCTCTCTCTCTCTCTCCCCCTGCTCTCTCTCTCTCTCCCCCTGCTCTCTCTCTCTCTCTCTCTCCCTGCTCCCTATCTCTCTCTCTCTCTCCCCCTCCGCTCTCTCTCTCACAATCTCTCTCAATCTCAGCCACAGAGCAAAAGTGGAGAGAAATCCCTCGGTGGGTCGGACAGATTAAACCGCCTCTCTCGGTTTCCCCTTCTCCCTCCCCCTCTCTCTCTCTCTCTCTCTCTCTCTCACTCTGTCCCTCTTTCTCTCCCTCCCCCTCGTCCCTCCTCTCTCTCTCCTTCCCCCTCTCCCTCTCTCTGTTGAGGACTCTGAGGTAAAAGCCGAGCGGATTACGGGAGTAGTTTAATCTGTCCGACCCGCACGTTTCTCTCCGATTTGCGTTGTTGCTGCCGGGGTGGGGCGGGAGGTGGGGGTCTGAATCGGGTCAGAAAGTCTCGTGCCCACGGTAGCTGTAGTAATGTCCGCTCTCGTGTTTAGGCAGGTTTGTGCGATTAGATTAAACTTGGCTCTGTAAGTGGGTGCTGAGTATGTACTTCCTGAAAAAGATACATATACACAGTGTGTGTGTGTGTGTGTGTGTGTCTCTCTTTCTCTTTCTCTTTCGCTCTCTCTCTTTCTCGTTCTCTTTGTCTCAATCTATGTGTACACGCACACACACACGCACACACACACACACACGCACAGTCAGGCTTCAGCTCTGTTCAGGGGTGGATGGCTTTGCGGGTCCCGTGGTCCCCCCGTGCTCTTGCCCGGACAGGGGGGGTGACCCTGGTCCAGGTGGGTCCCCCTGCAGGTTAATGCCACTGCGTCGCGTTCACACGGCGACCAGGCCAGACGAGCAGCCCCAGCTCACCGGAGCCCTGTCAGCCGTCACTGTAACAGGCTTTCAGTGCAGCCTGAGACAGCGGGGGACTCAGCCTCCGCGCCACGCTCCTGACCTCCTCTCCGTCTGTGCTCCTCTCCCCGACTCGCTCCTCTCCCCGAACCGTTCCTCTCCCCCAAACCGCTCTTCTCCCCGACTCGCTCCTCTCCCCGACTCGCTCCTTTCCCCGACTCGCTCCTCTCCCCCAAACCGCTCCTCTCCTCTCCCCCAAACCGCTCCTCTCCTGTCCCCCAAACCGCTCCTCTCCTCTCCCCCAAACCGCTCCTCTCCTCTCCCCCAAACCGCTCCTCTCCTCTCCCCCAAACCGCTCCTCTCCTCTCCCCCAAACCGCTCCTCTCCTCTCCCCCGACTCGCTCCTCTCCCCTACACCGCTCCTCTCCTCTCCCCCAAACCGCTCCTCTCCTCTCCCCCAAACCGCTCCTCTCCTCTCCCCGACTTGCACCTCTCCCTGACCCACCTGGCCAGCCATAAACAAGAGCGGGGCTCCACCAATCACAGAGCACGTCGGTAGCGAACGACAAGAACCACAACCACCGGGATTGGTGGATACTAGTTCCTGGATACCTACAGCATACCTGAAAGCGAGCCGGTTATGGCCAGTCCAACGACAGTATGTTGGGAAAGCCTCAAAAACAAACGATGTCAAACACTCACGTGTCTTCTATTGTCTTTCATTGGTCCCCCGATGTAGACCGTGGTCCTTGGACTTAGGAACATGTATAAAAGCACTCCAGTCGCCCCGACTATAAACCAAATGTCGACGTGACCAGCGACATCCGCTGCACGTGGTCATTCGCAGAGACGCCGTCTATAAACGGACTGTAAACCGGCCTTTACTGTGGCCGTTGTTTTATATGAGGGCTGCCCATCTTCCATCCTGTAGGTTTTCATTTCATGCCTAATGTGAACGGGTTTAAAGGAAATAGTCTGCATTGTAGGCCCGTTTAAACTCGGGCGTTTTTATTTTAACGGGCCGTAAAGAGTCATGCGCAAAGCTGGGTAATGGTTCGGGAGAAATATCGCCAATATCCGCAAGAGACGATAACACGGCGTGTACGTCTGCGCGTGCCGTCTGTCTGCTGAGGTTGGAAAGGCAGCCATATTGCCGCAGGGCCGGCCCACGTTGCAGTTCTCCTCCGTACATCCGCAGTTCTGTGGGATTTACGCACGCTTGGCGTTTACCTCAGACGGCTCGGAGCTGAGAGGGTGCCAAGAGCGGGCGGCCATGTTTATGGCGAATCCGGTGAATCGGGGCGTGTTTTTTTTTTTTTCTCTTCTATTCACGCGCCCGTTCTAAAAATAACCGGCGCGGAAAAGACTCCGCTCCGCTTCTTGTTCCGTTGTCGCTAATTGTTATTATTCCGGAGCGATATTGATGCAAGTAATTACTGAAACATTAAACACTTGATTTCCTCAAATGAGCAGATTAAACGCGTTTTAGACAAACGTATTGTTGTCAACCTACACTTGAATGCTAATTGCGTGTAATTTAATTATGGTCACCTTAGCTAGAATTCACATTAATTAGCATAGGTACACGCAGTTGGCAGTGGCTGGGTGGATGCGGCATTCAGCATAATGACTGAACAGAACTGTACGCGTGATGAAATGGTGAAGCGGTAATACAATTACTGTTTTTATTTACGTGTCAATAAACCGCTTTGAGATTCGACGCGCTGCGTGGAGTTGACGTGTGTGGCTGACGGTTGCCTGCCGAAGTTGGCTGAGTTAACTGACACCACCATCGTGAAGGGCCTTATGTCGGCAGGGTTACGATGGTCCACTTACGCCAGGGTCGCCCAACCCTGTTCCCGGTGGTCTACTGCGCTGTCGGTTTTCAGTCCAGCCCTAACAGAATGGGCACCTCATTGAAACCACAAACCTTCTCTCTCTCACCTCATTGAAACCACAAACTCAATTTCAGGCTGGTTTTCATTGAAAATTAATATGCTAGGTATGCAGTTTTGAACACAGCCCGAGAGATCGCGTTGAGAAGTTAAGGTGTGCCAAATTAGGGTTGGGGTGAAAAACCTACAGAACTGTGGATCTCCAGCAGCAGGGTTGGGCAGCGCTGCTCTAGCTGTTGAATGAGGTGTGCTTTGTTAGGGTTGGAGTGAACCTACAGGATGGTAGATCTCCAGGAACATGGTTGGGCAGCCCTGCTGTGGCTGTTTAGTGAGGTGTGCTTTATTGGGGTTGGAGTGAAAACCTACAGGACCGTAGATCTCCAGGAACATGGTTGGGCAGCCCTGCTGTAGCTGTTGAGCGGGGTGTGCTTTATTGGGGTTGGAGTGAAAACCTACAGGATGGTAGATCTCCAGGATCATGGTTGGGCAGCCCTGCTGTAGCTGTTGAGCGAGGTGTGCTTTGTTAGTGTTGGAGTGAAAACCTACAGGACTGTAGATCTCCAGGAACAGGGTCGGGGCCTACACGACGGTGTGGGGGAAACAGGTCGCCGAACAGCCCTTCGGCGACGGCGTTTGGCCGCGTTGAGAGTGCGGGTCCCCACGCGCGGTCCCTCTCGCCGCGTTGATGGTTTTTTTTCACGCTCGGATAGAACGCTCCCCTGTTCGGCGGCTGTGTCAGCTTCCAGACTCCTGCCCAGCACGGGGTCTTATTTTAATCAGCGCCAGGTGCAGGGCTTTCTGGGTAGGTTACGCGGTGTCCGCGGAGCATGGGGCGAGCGGCGGGAGTTGGGCTCTCTGGTGCGGGCGGTAAAGGTCAGAAACGGGATGGAGGTGCCCGAAATAGGGGTGTGAGATGCCTGGCCGTCTGGCCCCCCGAACCTGCACCCCCCGAGCCTCGTCTTTAAAACATCTCAACAATGAGAGGATAAAGTAGGCCAGTTCAGACCTCTCTGTCTGACTCTCTCTTTCTCTCTCTCTCTCCTGCTCTTTCATTCTCTCTCCTGCTTTTTCCTTCTCTCTCTCTCCATTCCCTTTCTTTCTCACCCTCTCTGTCCTCTTTTTCCTACTTGCACTCTCACTCTTTCACTCTCTCCTCTCCTCTTCTCTTTCTCTCTCTCCCTCTGACAGACTATCTGACACACGCACGCACACACACAAACACGCTCACTCTCTCTCTCCCTCTCACCCTCTCACAAACTATCTCTCACACACACACATACACACACACACACACTCTCTCTCTTCCTCCCTCTCCCACACTCTCCCACACACACACACTCCCACACACACACACACACTCTCTCTTCCTCCCACTCCCACACACACACACACACTCCCACACACACACACACACACACTCTCTCTCTCTCTCTCTCTCTTGCGCTCTCTCTCGTAAACACCATGCCTTCTTGTTCTGGGATGCCTGAGGGACAGAGCGCAGACAGGACCTGTCACCATGACAACGGCTTCTGCGAGCTGCCTGATGCCCAGCCTCTATTGGCTGAGGGGTGTGGAAGGTGGTGGTGGGGGGGGGGGGGGTGGAGGCAGACGACCCCGTTTCTCCTCCAGAGACTCTGGCCTGCTCCTGCTCACATGCACCATTAGCATAAAGCAGAGAGGGAGTGTGTGTGTGTGCGTGTGGGGTGTGGGTGTGGGTGTGTGTGTGGGGTGCGGTGTGTGTCGGAGAGCGTGCGTGCGTTCATCCGTGCGTGTGTGGTGTGCGTGTGCATGTGTGGTACAGTGTGTGTGTGCGTGTGGGGTGTGTGTGTGTGCGTGCGTGTGTGGGGTACAGTGTGTGTGTGTGTGTGTGTGTGTGATGTGTGTATGGGGTACAGTGTGCGTGTGTGTGTGTGTGTGTGTGTGTGCGTGCGTGTGTGGGGTACAGTGTGTGTGCGTGCGTGTGTGGGGTACAGTGTGTGTGTGGGGTACAGTGTGTGTGGGGTGTGCGTGTGTGTGTGTGTGTGTGTGTCTGTGTGTGGGGCGTGTGTGTGTGGGGTACCGTGTGTGTGGTGTGATGTTTATGCGCACGTCGGAGTGAGTCGGGGAGTGAGTGTACCCATGTGCGTATTGGGGGCTTGTGTCAGGCATTTCCCCTGGGTCCTAGAGTCTCCTCGTTTCAGGTCAGCCCACAGCCTGGAGGTCTGAACTCATTAGTCATGACGCTGTCTGTTGTCTGAGATTCTTCATTTGTAATTGATCGTAGCTGATTAGCATTAGCATTAGCATTCCGCCTCCGTGTAGATGGCGGAAATCTCCTCACCTGATCGTCAATGTCCCATATGTTTGAGCGCACAATCATTGTGTGGCTCAGTTTTTATGGTGGCAGTTAGTGACCTGGGTCAGATCCCTGGTTCTGTGTACAGACTGACCTGCTCATCATCTGTGGGTCTCTGTGCAGACTGACTTGCTCGATCTCTGAGTCTCTGTGGAGACTGATTGACCCTTGCAGACTGCAGCAGGAAGAGACTGTGTCTGTGAAAGAGGCCCTCAGACTGCATCAGCTCTGCTTATGTGGAGAAGCTTCTGGGCGTGTGTGTGCGTGTGCGTGTGTGTGTTTGGGTGTGTGTGTATGCGTGTGCGCGTGTGTGGTCCGATCCTCTTGTATAAGCAGTCGTGTTTGTTTCAATTCCGCTCGTGGTGTGCAAGGGGGCTAGCAGACTGACCATGATTGACACTCATACTGGTTGGCGTGGTTACACGGTATCTGTCAGTCAAATTATTGTGTGGTTTCCCTGTGAACCAGGCTGAGAGGCTAAATGATGGTATACTCGCTGAAGAAGCGGAGATGAAGCCTTCTTAATCCTGTTTTTGTGTGTGTGTGTGTGTGTGTGTGCTTGTGCCTGGAGTGAAAGGTGGAAGGGCTGTATGTATTCAGAGATGGTGTATTTCTGGACAGGGTCGGTGTGTATCTGTGAGTCTGTGTAATGCCTATTATTTTTTGTGGAGCAGCGGGGGACAATGGGCAGTGTCTGAGGGAAAGCGGGGGGGGGGGGGGGGGGCTGTAGAGGTGGGTTGGGGGCAGGGAGGAGGGGGCGGGTGAGATCCCAAATCAAAACCAGAAGTTGAACAAGGCGTGTTGGAGGTGGGGGAGGGTGGGAGAGGGACGTCGCACAGAAAGGAAAGGGCTTAAACAAAACGAGCAGATAAAAACAACAAAAAAAAACCAACGAGGAATCGCACAGGCAAATATCACCCACATGTGGTACACATGTAATTCCTGTTTTTTCTCCCGCAGATATTTCTCTCGCTGCTTCCCTCTCCTGCAGCACTCGAGAGTAGAAGCCCACAGAGCGAATGCTAATGCACCTGTTCGTTTGTGTCTTCCGTTATGTTCTTACCTATTATTAGATCTCTGGCGGTAAGTGCGGTTTGTGGTGGTGAGTGTGCCAGGTGAGCCGTTTGGCGATTTCCTGTGTGTGTGTGTGTGTGTGTGTGTGTGTGTTTTCTCTGCCACCGACTGTTTCCGTTGACCTGCCGGAACCTTCAGCTCACCATTCTAATGCGACTCTGTTCCTCCTGTTTGAATTTCAACTGCCCTGAGAGAGACGTTAGCGGGTTAGACGTTAGCACGTTGAGCTTTAGCACGTCAGACGTTAGCGCATTTAGCGTTAGCGCATTAGACGTTAGCGTGTTAGACAGGAGCAGGGTTGAGCGTTAGTGGGTTGAGCGGGTTAGATGTTGAGCAGGTTGAGCATTAGCAAGTTGACCCGTTACCCCCGGCCCACACCAGCGCTGTGTAGGGTTTGCTTACAAACACGTTCACGAGGTCGCTCGCCGAACTGGGGAGCGTGCTCGCCTCTCCGCATCCCGATTTCCTTCTCCTCTGTTACTCCTGCACCGCTCCTCTCCCGTTGTTCAGGTCGCCGCCGTCGATGCCGGCTGGGCGCGGATCCGACGCTCCGCTCGGGAGATAAAATGTTCGCGTCTGTCCCCGGAGCCACCCGCGGCTCGCCAGCAAGGTCGAGCAGCTAGGTGCGAGTGTAGCAAACGGGCCCGTAACGACTGAGGGGTTCAACAGCGCTTGTCTTGTGTGTTTCTGCTCCACTAGCGTGTGATGTATTATTATTGATTTTTTTAAATTTATTGATTCAAATATTCTTCAAAGATAAGGCATCCTCCAGTAGTTTAGTGTCGAGCGGTCACCTCAGGTTGTGCCCAGAAGCAGAAGTGCCAGTATTGCCGTGGATATGGTGCACCCATAAGAGAACCCGTGGGGGGTCCGTCTTGACATAGACACTCATTTTGCGCTAGTTCATGGAAGACATCTTATTATGAATGTTGATCAGTGTAATGGGCCTGTAACTAGGAGAATGCTGCAAATATCTATAAAGAAAATATCTGGTATGATCTTCAGGTCAAAATTGACCATTCCACGCCTGTTAAATGTAATGTCTGTGAGTGTATTGGGGAAAGATTTGTTGAAATTGGCACCCCTGGATATTTCTGCCAGTTCAGCTCTCCGCCTTCCCTCTTCCTGTCTCCCGTCACACTTCCTGTTCCTGTATACTACTGTTCCACTTCTCCCATCAGCCTCTGCTGTAAACTCCCAAACCCGCTTTCCTCAAGTGCCCCCCCTGTCCATATCTCTCTCTCTCTCTTCCCCTCTCCCTCCCTCTCTCTCTCCCTCTCCCTCTCCCTCTCCTCCGTGCCCTGGGCCCTCAAAGTTCACACAGCTCCACAGAGTCTCCATTGTCTGGGGAATGTGGCGGTGGCCTCCCCCTCTCCTCCCTCTCCTCTCCTCCCCTCCCCCTCTCTGTGGCTGTAGAGGTTTGCTGCACTCCCGGGTTCTGCTTAGCACCGTCCTGAGGAGAGGAGACGTGTAAGGAGGAGAGAGGAGGAGAGAGGAGACGGGGTAGGACAGGGGCAGGGAGCAGAAGGGAGGAGCAGTGTGAGGGAGAGGTGTAAGGAGGAGAGGAAAACTCAGATGCCATTACTACTGCTGTTTGGCACACCCTTCTTTGAGACACCCCCTCTGTTTTCTGTCCTTCACCTTCTTTCATACTCTCCTCCTGCACTCCTTCCATATTTCTGTTCTTTTACTGCCTCTCTCTCTCTCTCTCTCACTCTAACTTCCTCACCCTCTTCCTGATGTTCTCTCTCACCTGACATACAGACTCTCTCACTCTGTCCCTCTCTCTCTTCCTCTTCCCCACGTTCTCTCTTTCTCTTTCTCTGCCACTGAACAGCCAGGAGGGCCCGTGTTTAATCCCCTCTCTTCCTCTTCCCCACATTCTTTCTCTTTTTTTCCTCTCTCTTTTTCTTTCTCTTTCTCTACCACTGAACAGCCAGGAGGGCCCGTGTTTAATCCCCACGTTCACAGACACACGCGTGTCCACACACAGACACGCACACGCAAAGCTGTGATGGTGGGGGGGAACGTATCTCTGGGTTCTGACCCCGGTGTGCAGTGGGGCACCATGTGCAGTCAGGGGGGCCGGGGGGGGGGTATCACTGGGCGGTCACGTTGGCTGCTGGGTAAAAAAAACCTGGTCATCTCCTTTGTCTTGAATCTGGAGCGCTGAATTGCTTTTTGATATTCATGAGTGCCAGCCCCCTGTAATAAACGGCCGTAAACACACCACCAAGGCCTCCTCCGGGCTGGCAGAGCCGCTGTGAGGGCTGAGCTGAGGGGCCTGTGAGCGTCCTGTTCTCCCCCCCCGCGTGGAGCGCGCGGCTACCGCTAGCTCCTGTAATAATATTATTGTTCTGGTTAGCCTGAGCTTTCTGCTCGGTGTCTACGCGACGTGCAACGTGCAGCTCGGGAATACCGCCCTCTTAGACACCGCCCCCCCCCTCCCCAGGGTAAGAGGGTCAGGCCTCTTCCCCCCTATGCCCCTCTCGCTCCCTCTCTCTCTCTCTCTCCCCCTCCCCCCTTTCCTGCTCCTCAAAAATAATATCCAGTTGTGCAAACTGAAAGAGGGAGGCGGAGAGAGCAAGAAGAAGAGAGAGAGGTGGAGAGGGAGAGGAAGAGAGAGAGAGGTGGAGAGAAAAAGGGAGTGACGGGTGGGAGGAGAGTTGTAGAAAAGGCGGTAACAAGCCTCCCAGAAACTCCTCAGTTTTAATAAGGCCCGCAGGTGGTCTTCCCTGTACAGTGCGCTTACACGCACCAGGGGCCAGGGCCCCAGGCTGAGGAGCAGGGGGCCAGGGGGCCAGGCTGAGGAGCAGGGGGCCAGGGGGCCAGAGGGCCAGGGGGCCAGGGCCCCAGCAGCTGGGCCCCGTAGAATCAGGCCTACGAACGAACCGTGTTATCACACAGCCTCCGGATACGGCCTCCGCGTAATTATTATTATTATCATCTCTCACGTCTTCCCATAATCATATTCATATCGAGGGTAGCTCTGCTGTTTGCACAGATTTTCAGGGTCTACACTGTGTTCAGAGGAAGAGGTGAATATGTACAGTTGACTGCATATATGCCTTCTAATTTTTTGTTCTTGAATATGCCACTTTGAACACCGCTAGGTAACGATCATGAGCTTCAGATATGTAAATACAGATGTGTTTAAGGAATTATCCGATCTAGAAGACTTTGTTCTACAATTACCGAGTGTAATTTGTCTTGTAAAACTGGCTCGTATCCAGTAGATTCATGCAACAATATTATGGGTGTAGGAAGTATGCGTTTTGACAAAGCATGTTGTCACTGGTAACAAAGCATTTTAAGACTAGAATAGACTCATACCATGTAATGTAACTAAGGGTACACGTACCAGTTATGCAATTATAGTAGTGTATTATTTGCAATCAAGAACATCCATTTGCTCTGTTACTGAAGTACGGTTAGTCGAATCAGACTAAATTATTATTCATGGCAAATTAGGACTTGACAGAAGTTTTTGTGTGTGTGTTTAATTATTTTATAAAATAGTTTGAGGAGTAGTGCTCTCTCTCTCTTTTGTTCCATTAACCGTCTCTCCGCACTTGCAAATGTCTCCTGCCGTCGTAAAATACAGGAAAACACCCTCCGCGGTTGACCTGAAAAGGCCAAATATTTCCCAGAATTTGCTTTAAGTTTTAACAGGATTAGTTTTTTGTTGATATTTGGAGCTTCCTGATAACCGGAGTGTGTGAGCGCAGAACGGTGTGTGCTCAGTGGTAATTATAGTGCCACCCGGGTTATTTCTCAGCCTTTTGACTACTGCTAGTGTTTAGCAAACCTTCTGAGCGTCTTCATTCAGGGAGAGAAGCTCTCGGATTAATCGCTACGCTTACATTTTGGGCTTTTGGCAGATGCTCCTTTCCAGAGTGAGTTACACAGCTTGCATTTTGTGACATTTCTGCGGCACGGCTCAGGTTAAGTACCTTGCTGTGGCACAGAACAGCTGTGCCCCAGCTCGGGAATTGAACCACCTTGTTGTTAGAAGGCCAGTTCCCTAACCACTATGCTACTCTACTACCCTGTCTTAATCTTTACTCAGCAGTGATCCTAACCGAACATTCTAAGGGTGATGTAACTATCGCACCTGGTGTCATGGAGTTCTAGAACACTGACTTGGAATTTTGAAGAACACTGAACAATATTCTTTAATGAACATTCTAATGCTGATGTCACAATCGCTGCTGGTAACCGGATGCAGTTGAGTTTCTAGAACCGTGACTTAGAATTTTGGGAGGAAAAAAAGCATTCCAAAAAACCTACTCTTCAAAAGGTTGAAGAGGAGAGGCGTCCGCTCCTGTAGCCCAGGCTGGGGTGGAACTGCGATCAGCTTCAGTGCTTGAACAGAGCGTGATTTGAGTGGCCCCTGTCTGAGCGCGGGACACGTAAAAGCATATTTGAGGGAGCGTCCTTTCCCTCTTCAGACTTGTTGTTTGCCCAGGTCTTCTGGTATTGGAGCAGCAGGGAAGGGTGTGATGGATACATGGGCAATGGTCATGATCAAAGTGATTTAACCCATATTAATCAGTGCGTGGGTTACTAACTTTTATTCACCTACTTATTTCAGAGGCTGAATGTTTTCATTTTGTTTCTACCGTCATACTGTGAGCGGTCAGTCGGCGAAACAATCTAGCGTGTCACTGTGACAAACCAGAGTCCTCTGCCTCCTTTGGGGTGTGTGCAGTGTGGAAGCCTGAACCTCCGGATTATTCTGCAAGGATGAGGAGGAACGGCTTGCCTGGGAGACGGTGTAGTGTTTGGGGGGGGGGGGGGGGGTGTTGGGGGTTGAGTGGGAGGTGTTTGCTGTACCAGCAGCTCTGGCGGAGGCTGATAAAGACCCCAGGTGAACAGAACATGGCTGACTGGTCTGGAGTGACCCGGTAGATTTTCCGGGTCAGCGTGGGTCGGCAGGTTCCCCCGTCCCTGTGTCGACTCCGGGTCGCTCGAGCGTTTCTCCTCCTCCTCAGCTAATTAACTCCATTAATTAGGGTCAATTAGCCCGGCGGCCTCGCGGTGTGGCATCGCCGTTTCCATGGCAACACTCCCCCGCCGCGGCCGTCACTGTCCTAATGAGGGGGAGCGGGTGTGAGAGGGCACTCACCTCTGTGTGTGTGTGTGTGTGTGTGAGAGAGAGAGAGAGAGACGGCACTCACCTGTGTGTGAGTGTGAGAGAGAGAGAACTCACCTCTGTGTGTGTGTGTGTGAGAGAGAGAGAGAGAGAGAGCACTCACCTCTGTGTGTGTGTGTGTGTGTGTGAGAGAAAGACAGAGAGAGAGGGCACTCACCTGTGTGTGTGTGTGTGTGTGTGTGTGTGTGTGTGTGTGTGTGTGTGTGTGTGTGTGTGTGTGTGTGTGTGTGTGTGTGTGTGTGTGAGTGAGAGAGAGAGAGAGAGGGCACTCACCTCTGTGTGTGTGTGTGTGTGTGTGTGTGTGTGTGTGTGTGTGTGTGTGCGTGTGTGTGAGAGAGAGGAGAGACAGAAAGAGAGGGCACTCACCTGTGTGTGTGTGTGTGTGTGTGTGTGTGAGAGAGCTGGTGTATGTGTGTTTTTGTGAGTATGAGAGCAGGTTTGTGTGTGTGTGTTTCTGTCAGGGTTCCTGGCCTCTGTAATTAGAGAACAGGGAATAGACCAGTTTATGTAAACGGGTGGTAGCATCAGGCTGTGAGGGGGTCAGTTAAATGAGTGTGCTCTAAGGGGGAAGGAGGGGTCAGTTAAATGAGCGTTCTGTAAGAGGGGTGATGGTGTGGTAGGAGGGGGTCAGTAAAGGAGCGCGTGTCTGGTTGCTGGGGATCTTAGGTGCCGGTCGTTAGCGGTTGATGACACTGATGCGCAGGGGGTCTAGCAGTCACCTCTCGCTCCTGCTTGTCTGTGGCAGTCTGCCTAAAGCGCGCCCTTAGCACCAGGGCTGCCCCCCACCCCCACCCCACCTCCGCGGGTCTGGGCTGATGAGGCTCGTTGATAAGACCCAAGACCCCCCCACCCCCTCTGTGATGTGACACATCGAACGCTGACACTTGCACCTGAGGCTCACTCTTAAGAACATGTCAAGTGTCTAATCTCTCCTCACAAAGGTGCTGCTCTCTTTTTCTCCCTCCCTCTCTCTCTCTCTCTCTCTCGATCCTCCTTCTCTCCCGCTTTCTCTCCCTCTCTGTGTGTGTTTTTCTCCTGAGGGGCGTGTCGTGTCTCTGCTGGTACTCTGACGTGCAGGCTGTCCAGTGTGGATGAGTGTAAGGGAGAGGTGGATGGGGGGGATGGACAGATGGAGGGATGACTGGATGGATGGATGAGGCGGGGGATGCTGAGCGCAGTGGGGTTTCAGTTTTGTTGGCTGCAGGACAGCGACTCTCGCTGTGCCGTATTTGCCGTACTAATCGGCGTATTCGGAGCTCACAGTGCTGCATGCCAGTCAATTGCCCCCCCTCCCCCCTTCACAAGCCGACTGCATCTCAAAATGGTGGTGTCCAGATCCAGCTGTGACATCACAAGTACGTGATTAGAATGTTCTTAACTGAGCGTTCTAGTGCTGATGTCACAATCACTACTGGTGATTGAAAGCAGTGGAGTTCTAGAACACTGACTTAGAATAAGTAAATAAGTAAATAAGTAAATAAATAAATAAATAAATAAATAAATAAATAAATTAGAAATAAATAAATAAATATATATATATATATATATATATATATATATATATATATATATAAAAAAAAGAATTCCAAAAAATCCATTCCAGCCCCGTTCCTCCCTGCTGTAGGCCTACAGGTGAATGCTAGCTCACGTTAGCCTGTTTTACCGACCCCCCTCCCTTCCCGTCCCCCAGGAACACCCTCTTTACCCACCCCAGCCCCCCCAGGAGCTGCAGCTGAGTGCACAGGGCCTCCCCCCGTGGACCCAAACACAGGGAGGTGATAGACAGAGGAAGAAGGGGTGGGGGGGAGTTTGGGGCAGGGTGGGTAGAGTGGGGCTTCCAGGCAGATTTGTTTACCGGTAATTAATTTACCTGATTGACACAACAGCTGCTGGAGCATTGAGAGACGGGTGGGGGGTAGAGGGGGGGGGGGAGAAATCCCAGCCTAAACACAAACGCTCTCATGGTGCAGGGCTTCCCCTGTGTTGCCATGTTTGGAGTGGAGTGGAGTTCCTCTCTCTCTCATTGATTAAAAGGCACATCTGGCATCCAGCGTCTCTGATTCCACCACCACCCCACCCCCCCCACTCTCTCTCAGGCTGATCTTTACACAGTGACTGGAGAGGGAGAGGGAGGGAGAGAGAGAGAGGAGGAAAGAAGAGGGAGGGAGGGGAGGGGAGGAGAGTGGGAGGGAAGTGGGGAGTGCAGGCGGGTGGGGGGTGGGGGGAGCAGCAGTCTCGTAACGGGGAACGCAGCCATCGGTCACGGAGATAGACTCGCACTTTCCAGCCCCCATCAGCCACGCACAGCCAAACCAGCAAAAGTGCCTGCGCCTGTAACTCCCTTAGCATCTAAGTGGAGTCAGAACATAGAGAAACTACAGTAATGTTTCAAAATATACAGACATGCATCACCAGATACATTACCATGCCACTGTAAACTGTTTACTGTTATTCCTCTCATTTAGACTTCTGACTTTTCCAGTTAATGTCATACCTTAACCATACCCTATTCAACCCATTAGATTTGTTATGATTGATTTCTTAACACATTTCTGTTCTCCATCTACCTTTACACTGGAGGATGGGCTCTATAGCCGGGTTCCTCTCGAGATTTATTCTCATTGGGGAGTTTTTTTTTTCTCACCACTGTTTGAGGGTTTTTCTCCCCGGCTTGGGAGTTCAGGTCTGGTTTTTGCCTTTCGGCTGCTCTGTAAAGCGTCTTTGTGACAATCCTCTGTAAAAAAGCGTTCCACCAATAAAACCGAAATTGAGTTGAATACATACAAGGAGCAAAGCTGACTTACTAAAGCGCTGTCGGACAGAGCCGTGTGCAAATGTATGCTGGCCATAAGGTGTGGGTGGCTTCGGGGGTTGAGATGGTGATCGAGGACCATGTTGGGTGCAGAGGGTGATCACAGAGGACACCTATGCTGCAGAAAATGGCAGCAGCCAAAAGGACATTCTCTGCTGTCTCAGGGCAGCGGGCATATGCCTCAGCATCTGTTGGTGTCTGTCTGTGCGTGTACCTGCTGGTGGATACACCTGTACCTCATCAGTGCAAGGACAGGTATATATGCAGGGCAGTTCCTCTCAGGATGTGCGGAAACCTTTTTAAAAAATTATTTCAAGAACGAATTATCTGCAAGCCAGATAAAATGCATGCCCCCCCCCTCACACGTTTAACCCTTTCAGTATGAGGTCACAGATATGTGATTAGAATGGTCTTAACTGGACATTCTAATGCTGATGTCACAATCACTACTGCTTATTGAAAGCAATCGAGTTCCAGAACACTGACTTAGGAATGTTGGGAAAAAAAGAATGTTACAAAAACCTGTTTCAAAGGGTTAAACACCTGGTTAGGCACTTCCTGACTGCACTGGCTGGTTATTGGCTGTGTGCACTTGTTGCTGCCTCTACTGTAGGTGCCGTGGCCAGTAGGCCGCACTACCCTGCTTGTCACGGTGCAGATAAGGCTGGATCCATTACCCCGTGGAACCCAGGTTCAGATCAATGCCCTGATTAAGCTGCTCACTCACTGTCTCGTGTGGCTGGGTGGGAGGATTGATACAGACAATTATCACAACAGTAATTACTTCCAAGTGTGGACACTACCGCAAGAGAAGAGGCTGTGAATTAAGAGAAATGATGCTGGCTGGCAGTTAGAGGGTTAAAGTGTGTGTGTGTGTGTGTGTGTGTGTGTGTGTGTGTGTGCAAACAGGCAAGCTATCGAGAGCCACAGGCTTCTTTAAATTCTCCCTCCATCTCTCTCTCTCTCTCTCTCTCTCTCTCTCTCTCGCTCTCCCTCGCTCTCCCTCTCTCTCTTTCTCCCTCCCTTCCTCCCTCCCTCGCTCCCCGGCCGGCGGATGATTGACGGCCGGAGGGTTTTAATGGGTACGGGAGAGAGGGAGAGCCGAGGTCGGGGTTGTCATGGCAACAAGGAGAAGGGGCCTTTTGCAGCTCTACCTGAGAGCGGAACAGAGCGTCTGAGACTGGCTAACCCCCCCCCCTTCAGCGGCGAGGCTGTGCCCACACCCCCCTCAGTGTGGGCCTGATCTCCCTGTGTCTTTAAGAACATCATAATCACACAAGAACACCCGAGTGTGTGCCGCAGAGAAAAGGCCATTCGGCCTGCCCTGCGTCTGGTCACCTGCAGTCCCGAAGGCTGTCCAGCACTGCCTCACGCCTGGTCTCCCCTCTCCGGTGCACACTGTTATATTTGGACATTTATTACACACTGTTACGTACAGTCAGTCCATTTATGCTGCTGGCTATTTCACTGGACCAATTCAAGTTCAGCACCTTGGGTACCAGAGTACCACCCTTCCTGGGAATTGAGTGTGTCTTAATGGATCTCCATGGTGATTGTGTATAGTGGGTCTTAGTGGATCTCCATGGTGATTGTGTATAGTGGGTCTTAGTGGATCCTCCATGGTGATTGTGTATATTGGGTCTTGGTGGATCTCCATGGTGATTGTGTATAGTGGGTCTTGGTGGATCTCCATGGTGATTGTGTATAGTGGGTCTTAGTGGATCTCCATGGTGACTGTGTATAGTGGGTCTTAATGGATCTCCATGGTGATTGTGTATAGTGGGTCTTAGTAGATCTCCATGGTGATTGTGTATAGTGGGTCTTAGTGGATTTCCATGGTGATTGTGTATAGTGGGTCTTAGTGGATCTCCATGGTGATTGTGTATAGTGAGTCTTAATGGATCTCCATGGTGATTGTGTATAGTGGGTCCTAGTGGATCTCCATGGTGATTGTGTATAGTGGGTCTTAGTGGATTTCCATGGTGATTGTGTATAGTGGGTCTTAGTGGATCTCCATGGTGATTGTGTATAGTGAGTCTTAATGGATCTCCATGGTGATTGTGTATAGTGGGTCCTAGTGGATCTCCATGGTGATTGTGTTGAGTGGGTCTTAGTGGATCTCTAGTGATGTTGTTGAGTGGGTCTTGGTGGATCTCTAGTGATGGTGTTGAGTGGGTCTTAGTTGATCTCTATAGTGATGGTGTTGAGTGGGTCTTAGTGGATCTCTAGTGACGGTGTTGAGTGGGTCTTAGTGGATCTCTAGTGATGGTGTTGAGTGGGTCTTAGTTGATCTCTAGTGACGGTGTTGAGTGGGTCTTAGTGGATCTCTAGTGACGGTGTTGAGTGGGTCTTAGTGGATCTCTAGTGATGGTGTGAAGTGGGTCTCATTGGATCTCGATGGTGATGGTGTTGAGTGGGTCTTAGTGGATCTCTAGTGACGGTGTTGAGTGGGTCTTAGTGGATCTCTAGTGATGGTGTTGAGTGGGTCTTAGTGGATCTCTAGTGATGGTGTGAAGTGGGTCTCATTGGATCTCGATGGTGATGGTGTTGAGTGGGTCTTAGTTGATCTCTATAGTGATGGTGTTGAGTGGGTCTTAGTGGATCTCTAGTGATGGTGTTGAGTGGGTCTTAGTGGATCTCTAGTGATGGTGTGAAGTGGGTCTCATTGGATCTCGATGGTGATGGTGTTGAGTGGGTCTTAGTGGATCTCTAGTGACGGTGTTGAGTGGGTCTTAGTGGATCTCTAGTGATGGTGTTGAGTGGGTCTTAGTGGATCACTGTTGTGATGGTGTGAAGTGGGTCTCATTGGATCTCGATGGTGATGGTGTTGAGTGGCTCTTTGTGCTCTCGCCACCATCCTTGGGGAGCACTAGTGATTACCCTCCCTCCCCCTCTACCTCTCCCTCCTTCCCCCAGGCTCTCTTCGCAGGAGGGACAGCAACTCTAACCTGGGCACAAGCCCCTCTGTGTGTGTGCGCGCGCGCCTGTGTACGCCTGTGTGTGTCAGTGTGCGCCTGTGTGTGTCAGTGTGTGTGTGAATGCCCCGCCCCTGGCCCCTCAGTCTGTGTATGTGTGTGTGTGTGTGTGTGTGTGTGTCTGGTGCGCTGGGGTCAGGGGTGGTGGGGGTGTTTGTGCTGGGGTTTGGTTTCAGAGGGGGGTGCTGGGTAATCCTCTCTGCAGGGTGCAGGCTGCTTCAATAGACTGCCTGAGAACCATGGGACCGGCCCGGTCTGAGGTGGGCCGGGGGGGGGGGCCTGGGGGGCTAGGGTGGGCTGGGAGGGGCTGGGGTGAGCAGGGGGTCTGAGGGGGTCTCACACTGCAACACTATTTCACTTTCCGAGAGGGCAATTCACTCTCAATATGCTTGCTGGTTTTTAACATTTTTAAAATCATAAACGCAAACGTGCGTCAGCGCATCCGTTACCGCCCTCGTTTGGTTTGGGACGGCGGCCGGACCCCTGTGACCCGTCCGGCTTTTCGGGGTGGTGAAGTGACAGGTCCCCAGACGGGACGGGTAAAGCACCCGGGTCACGTGGTGCGTGAGAAGTGCTTCCTGTGGAACGATGGCCTCCCTCTCCCAGAGACTGAGTGCGGAGGCCTGGCTGTGTGCAGCAGGATCAGGGTCTGAATTGCAGAAATAGTGCACTTTTCTTTTCTGTTTTATTTTATTTTATTTTATTTTATTTTATTTTATTTATTTATTTTTTTTAATTTTTTATTTTTAATTTTTTATTTTTTATTTTTTATTTTTTATTTTTTATTTTTATTTTTTTTTATTTATTTTTATTTTAGTTTATTTTCAGCCTCGTGAACAAAAGCAGTCTGGGCTCATGTACTGCTGCTGTCCTTCTGATAAGTGTTTATTGTGTTACTGTGTCTTTACCATGTCCGTGTGTCCGTGTGTTTGTACGTTATCTGTCTGCATGCGACACGCCGTTGTCCTGGCCTGGTCGTGTTGTGCTTTGTGTTGTCTCGTTAGATTTAAGCTACAGGGTTCACGTTCATATCTTTCGTCTCTTCTAGCACTGTGCTCCTCTCTAGGGTTTTCAGCGCACTCGTCCTTGGTCATGATCTGCGCTTTGTTGTACATCTCTCTGGGATCGAGCGTCTGCCAAATGCCTGTAATGTAATGTGTTTTGTGTTCCGTGTTGTCAGCACTGAACTGACCCGGCAGATTGGTGGTTACAGCCCCGGTGTAGCCATAATAAGATCCATGCAGCTGTTGGGCCTTTGAGCAAGGCCCTTAACCCCGCTTTCCTCTAGGGGGGGGGGGGATTGTGCCCCCCTGCTTAGTCTAATCAACTCACTTTGTCACTTTGGATAAAGGCGTCAGCTAAATAACTGATTATTATATGAATTATTATTATTAATATTTACGGGTTCTTTTGTGTTGCAGAGTGCGGCGGCCGCCCCCAGTCCGGTCATGGGCAACATGCCCCCCAACGACGGGATGCCCGGAGGTCCCATTCCCCCCGGCTTCTTTCAGGTGAGACCCCCTCCCTCCCTCCCTCCCTCCCTCTCTCTCTCTCTCTCCCTCCCTCCCTCCCTCCCTCTTTCTCCACCTCCTCCCCTCCTCTCCTGCTGTTTCCTCAGCAGCCTCGGTTCTAAAGCTGAGCGGAACACCTGCTGTCACCCGGGTAGGGGGTGTCTCTTGACATCATCGCCCCTGAAATCCGATTGGCCGCGCCGGTCACATGGGTAGGGACACAGAGCGGAATGAGAAGGCTTCTTCAGAGCGCCCGGCGCGCACCCGCGTAGTTGGCGTGGAGGAATCGGTGCGCCTGTACCGCAGCCAATCAGAAAAGCCGGCTGCACCACCCCCCCCCCCCTCTTGCCCCTCCACCCCGTACCTGCCTGCCCTGGGCTGCACGAGACACGGGCTCCGGTGGCCAGCCAATCACACGGCGCGATACACAACGCGTGTGTTGTGCGATGCTGTGTGGCAGTGCGAACACTGACAGAGGGGGGGGGGGGGGTGTATTCTCCTGTGCCAGTCTCCCAGGTGCATGATGGGAGGGGAACAGGGCTGGATGGGATGTGGTTGTCGTTGGCGTTTTAGAACCCTGGTGGGGGAGGGGGGGGTCACAAGGTGTGTTAATGATGAATGAGCTGCGATCAGCGCAGGGGAGATATCTGATGGGCCTG
>NC_083763.1:11747467-11774967 GCF_963514075.1 Conger conger | reverse complement strand
GGTATTCAGTGTGTGGGAGCTGTGCTGTATCTGATCTCCCTCTCCTCTCTCAGGGCCCCCCCGGCTCACAGCAGTCGCCCCACGCACAGCCCCCCCCACACAACCCCAGCAACCCCATGATGGGCCCTCACGGCCAGGTAAGAGCTGTCAGCCTGCGGACCCCACACACACACACACACACACACACACACACACACACTCTCTCTCTCTCTCTCTCTCTCGCACCCTCACACACACTCTCTCTCTCACACCCTCTCACACTCACTAATGCACACACTCACACTCTTACATTCGCGCACACACACACACACACACACACACACACACATGCACACACACACACACGCATGTGCACACACAAACACTTGCTCTCTCACACTCACGTGCACTCGCACTCACACACACACACACACACACAGTCTCACACACACACACACACACACACACTCTCTCACACACACACACACACACACACACACACACACAGTCACACACACACACACACACACACACACTCTCTCTCACACACACACACACACACACACACACACACACACACACAGACACACACACACACACACACACACACACTCACACACACACACACACTCACACACACACACACACACACACACACTCACACACACTCACACACACACACACACACACACACACTCACACACACACGCAGCCCTCTCTTCTCGGCGGCCATCAGCCTTGATGGTGGATAAATAATTCAGTCTCTCAGCCTGGCTGCATCTGGACGGCTCTCCAGCGGCCCTTCCCCGCTCCCTAAAACCAGCACTCTCTGTCCCACATCCCATCAATATCCCATTAATATTGCAGGCACCGACACTGTGGACGGATCCCACACAAACTCACCGCAAGTTGTATGAGACAAAGACCGAGTCCTGGAGAAAACAACAGCCGCACCTGCCTCCCAGTGCCAGGGCCCGCTTGTTAGATGGCAGTCTGTGTCTGGTGCCATTTTCCTCACCCCGATAGCTCCCCTTGAAGAGCAGGATTTGTTTTGGGGTTTTTTTGATTTGTTTTGTTTTTTTTCCCCTCCCAAAGGGTTAAAAAAAGAGTTGGTGTTCTAGAACTCCATTGTTTTCAGTTGTGACATCAGCATTAGAATGTTCAGTTAACAGCGTTCTTATCGCCTATTTGTGACCTCACACCCTAAAGGGTTAATCGGGTGTGAAATTTGGTTGGTACCAGATCTCGATGTTTGCCCCCCCTCTCGTGCATGTCCCCTGAGTTGAGTCGTTGCGTGTGTAGGGATCGCATGCTAGCTAGGATGGATGGTGACACACGCCCCCCACCCTTTCTAGGGTGAAGTTCTGCGATTGGTCCCTTTAAGCACTCCAACCTTAAGCAGTCGAATATTCGCAGAGGCGAGACATTTCCTCAGATATAGTCTTTTAGGCTGGCAGCAGGAAGGAGGCATTTTTACCCAGGTGCCTTTGCAGTTTTGTGGCGGCGCTGGATCCTGTTCTGCTTCCTGAATGAGTCCCCTTCCTGTACGGCTGGTCGGGGAGCAAACCGTCAGTAAATTAGATCAACTTCACTCTTTTTGCTCCACTTTCTGTTTCTGCAGTGCCGGAGGGTCAGATATGTCATTGTCTAGTTGTGGGCGGTGCCCTGGAGCATGGCAGGCCCAGTTAGTCACATGACCCATGAGTGTGTGTCCCGATGGGGGATTAAATTAATAACTTGAATGTATTTGTTTATTTGACAAGGTCAATGCACATTAATAACATTTCAGTAAAACGTGCCAGAGGTAGCCAAGGAGGGCTGATTCTCTCCTGAAGGCCTTGGGCTGCACGTCTGTATTAAAAGAGGCGAAGGGGATCTGTGGGGTTCAGTGTCACACGACCTGTGTTCACCCGCTCCGCCATCTCTCTCCCACACCTCTGTTCTCATCACTCCATCATCTCCGCTGCAATCTAACATGCTGACATCATCCTCACACACCTCTCTCTCTTTCTCTCTCTCTCTCTCTCAAGTGCAGGTAATTTATGATGTTTATGACTTCCCTGTGAGAAGAATCATGTTTTTAACACCTGGGGGCTCCGTGTTGGGTTAGGGAGCAGCTCGTTCTGAAACGCTCCAGCCTGGGATGGGCTGGAACGCTGCCTCATAAAAACTTTTCTCCAGCGCTCTGGCTCCCTCTGCTGGCCGATGTGGGTACCGCTCTGCCTGCCGTACCCCCGGCCCGGCCTCACAGGAGCAGGGCTGCTGTTTGAATGTCACCACCATTTTGTTCTGTGTTTTTGTGTTTTTGTTTCGTCCAGTGTAAAGGGCACAGTGCAGTGACCCCTCTGATCACCAGCGGTCAGCTGACTAATCGCTTTCCCTCTCTCTCTGCCCCCCCCTCTCTCACCTTCTCTCTCTCTTGCTCTCTCTCTCTCTCTCTCTCTCTCTCTCTCTCTCTCTCTCTCTCTCTCTCTCTCTCTCTCTCCACAGCCCTTCATGTCTCCACGATACCCAGGTGGACCCCGCCCCTCGCTTCGCATGCCAAATCAGGTACATGGACCAAGCCCCTCCCATAATTCTCACCTCGTCCTATGAGGGTTCCTGTCTGTGCGCTGGGGTCACGCCCTCTGACCCTTCACCTCCTCATGCTCCAGCGTGTGCTCTGTGTGCTGGGCGATCCTCTCTATCTCTCTGTCTGTCTCTGTCTCTTTCTCTCCTCCCCCCCTCACTCGCTCTCCTCCCTTTCTCACTCCCATGTCTCTGCTGACCATCCTGTTTCTTTCCTTCTCCCCATCGCACTTTTTTATATACTGGACAGAGACCACTAACAACCTCTCTCTCTCTCTCTCTCTCTCTCTCTCTCTCTCTCTCTCTCTCGCTCTTTATCTCTCTCTCCGCAGCCCCCTGTGGGAGTTCCCGGGTCACAGCCACTCCTGCCAAACAGCCTGGACCCCACCAGGCCGCAAGGTATGCCCCCTGCTGGCCTGGAGAGTGAGTGCAGCTCATTGATGGCTCCACCCAT
Source organism: Conger conger (assembly GCF_963514075.1). Taxonomy (NCBI): domain Eukaryota; kingdom Metazoa; phylum Chordata; class Actinopteri; order Anguilliformes; family Congridae; genus Conger; species Conger conger. The sequence goes on along the minus strand of NC_083763.1, from coordinate 11,771,966 downwards.
TTTGTGGATCATGAAATTTCAGACTACTTTTATCTTCGTGAACTAATGATCTGCTTTTGGGTCTCCCTCTAGGGCACCCAAATATGGGCGGACCGATGCGAATGAACCCTCCCAGAGGCATGGGGGGGATGGGCCCACAGGTAGGCACCGCCCCCCTGACCCACCCCCTCTCTCTCCTAACCGACCCCACCCCTGCTGTGTCACATACACTGGAATAAAACTCACCTGAACTCTCAAGCATGCGGTTTAAACGCGTTCGTCCCTCCTTCACGCACAAAAACAAAAACTTTGAGCTCTCTTTCTCCTGCAGTAATTAAATGGTTAATTTGCTGGTTTGAGTGTAAGACCAGGTGATGCGCTTGCAGAGATTTTCATTGATAGTTTTGTGAATGAACCCCCCCAAACAGCGCCCGTCCTGTAGCTGATGATGAATTGAGTGGCGTGCCCTCACTGGTGCCCAGGACTGCCCCTCCCCAGCCCTCTCCGCCCCCCCTCCTCCCTCCCTCTCCTCTCCTCTCCTCCCCTCTCCTCCCTCTCCTTTCTCGTTCTCTCGCTCCATGAGTTTGGCAGCTTACAAATCAGCAGCTGGTGCAGCATCTGCTGGACAAGTGTAATCGCCTCCCGAACAAAACTGTGCTGTGAGCTCCGCCTGCTCGCGCACACACACCGCAAACGCACTCGCACATACCACACGCACACGCACACGCACACGCACATACACACCATACACATACACACCATACACATACACGCACATACCACACGCACACGCACATACACACCATACACATACACACACACACACACCATACACACACACACACACCGCAAACACACGCGCACATACACACATACCACACGCACACGCACATACACACCATACACATACACACACATACCATACACATACACACACACACACACACACACACACACACCATACACACACACACACACACACACCATACACATACACACCATACACATACACACACATACCATACACATACACACACACCATACACACACACACACACACCGTAAACACACGCGCACGCACATACACACCATACATACACACACACACACACACACACCATACACACACACACCATAAACACACGCGCACGCACATACACACCATACACGCACACAGCATACACACACACGCACGCACACACACCATTCACACACATGCGCGTGCACACACACCATACACACATACCATACACTCACACACACACACACGCGCGCACACACACCATACACACATACCATACACACACACACACACCATACACACACACACCGTAAACACACACGCACGCATACACACACACACCATACACACATACCATACACACACGCACACTCGCTCAAACCATACACATACACACACACACACACACACACACACACACACACTCACACCATACATGCACACATGCACACACACACACACACACACACTCACACCATACATGCACACATGCACACACACACGCACACACCACACGCTCATTTTTGTGTGTTCAGGTGGCAGGGCTAGTAAAATGATTAACTGGGAAGGGGCCTCGTAACTCGGAAGTTACTGGATACCGTAGATTCCCAGTGTGGGATTTGCTAAGTAAATATCCAGCTGCAGAAATGGATCGAATGCTAAGAAAATAAGCCTGTGTGAGTGCCTCAGCCTGTGTGCGTGTGTGCGGTAATGTGAGTGTGTGTGAGGTAATGTGTCTGTGTGTGTGTGTCCCGCCTCTGTTTGTGCAGAACTACGGTGGAATGAGGCCTCCCCCCAACTCCCTGGGTGGTCCCGGCATGCCAGGGATGAACATGTGAGTGCTGACATCACTTCCTGTCTCACGCACACTTCCTGGATCACAAACAGAATGTGGAGGAAAAATCAATTCAACCATCCTATGATGCTATTGTAATGGAATTACTACTGGGGTTTTATTCGTGGTCTCTCCCTCTCCCTCTCCCTCTCTGTCTCTCTCTGTCTCTCTCTCTCTCTCTATCTGACAGTTCAATACAAAGTGCTTTACTGGCATGACAAGTACAAGCACCTTTATTGCCTAAGCATAGGTTACAATATCCATCCATTATCTAACTTGCTTATTCCTGGTCAGGGTCACGGGGTGGCTGGAGCCTATCCAGCATGCATTGGGCGAGTGCCAGGAATGCACCCTGGAGAGGGCAGGGTTACTGTAATCATAATGAAACTGTGTTCAGTACACATGAATGTCTCCGTCTGTTTTTCAGGGGTCCTGGCGGTCGAGGTCCCTGGCCCAACCCTAACGCCAACTCAGTAAGTCCACCGTCTCGCGCTCTTATTCCAGTTCAGTATCAACAGTGCCACGGTGTCTCTGTGGATGTATTCGGTGACCCCCCCGTAACTTCAAAATAAAAGTCCTGCACTACCGCACCACCTCAAAGTCTCATGTGGATAAAAGCTGGTTTGAGAGCACGGGGGCTAAATCCAGGTTCGGAAAGTAAAAGTAAAAGTCGTCTCCACGATTTTGTTCCAATCACCTGGATTTCCTAATTCAGCTGGCTGAATTGACACATGGCAGGACTTTTACTTTCTGACCTCTGGTCCAGAGTGGTAGTCAGGTGGGGTCAGGGTTAAGTCACTACATTCAGACCTGATGATACTGATCCAGCCCCCTCCCACCCTTTTCTCCACAGATAGCGTACTCCTCCTCATCTCCCGGCAACTACGTGGTGAGTGACAGCCGACTTCCCGTATGGGCCTGATTGAGTCTTGTGTGACCCAGGAGAGGTTCTGAGTGTCTGCCAGTCATAGAATTAAAAATAAAATCAATACCATCTGCTCCGGCTGAGTTCTCTTAATTGCGAAACAATGGCCAAAAGTCGTCAGTGTCGCGCAGAAGCTGCTTCTGTTTGCCAATTTCCAGCATACTGTTATTGTTTAGTCATCTGGGATTTTGAACCAACTTTGTTAGCTGTTGTGTTATGAAACAATGTGTGTTAAAAGCCAAAATTGAGATGCAAGGTTTTTTTTTTTGTTTGTGATAAGTGATGTACGGACAGGTATTCTGTTTTAGAATATAATGTTTTATTGAATATTTTTGTGTTGAGACGCGCACCTCATAATTTGTACTGCTGTTTAAGGCGTCGTGGGATGTTTCTATGGGATCAGTCCTCTAACTGTCCTTTACGCTTTTATTCTGACAGGGTCCTCCAGGTGGGGGCGGTCCTCCAGGAACTCCCATCATGCCTAGCCCAGGAGGTAAGTCACCCTATTCTGCCACACACACTCACACACACACACTCTGATGATGATGATGATGATGATGATGATGATTATTATTATAAATGTTGCTGTTACTTTCTTGCTTTTACTTGCCTTAGAGACACCTTCATATTCCCTTAGAGTTAATCGACTGGATTTACTTATTTATTTTTTTACTGTCTAATCTAGTGAAGAAAGCTGGCTTTAATGGTGCTGCTGTTTCTACTGTGCATATCCAGTCTTCTCCAGCGTGTGCACACTCCATATTTGTTATTGGGTTCCCACACAAATGCATAGAAACACGGGCCATGAAATGAACAGTGAATCACATGAAATGACACTTAAGTGTACATGGTAACACCCGTTAAATGTGAGTGTTAACAACATGTCAAATTAGCACTTCTCAAATACTGTCCAAATATTAGCAGAAAGAAAATGGATATTGTTGCATCTAACAATATGTAAACCTGTCTACAAGTAATTCTATGTGTGATAAATAAGTGGCTCTACTTTGATAGTCTTTGATAGTCTTGATCAAAAGAAGCAACGTCTACTAATTTATTCCAATTTGGAGAAGGCCTTGTTTATGTTGTCCTCTACCGTCTGCCAAAGAAATCATTCGGGTGCATATGAAACATTGCTGGAAAAAGCTTGTGATTTTAGCAGTTGGCTCTTGAGTTGGTGAGAAGCACTTTTGCTGTAACAGATTGTTTATGCTCCCAGTAAACCCACATAGGTATAGGCATGTGTTGGCAACGCTTATTTTTTGACAAAACTGTTACAGTATGGTTTAAGAAGATATAATGCAAGGCTCTCTTATTGAAGTAATGTGTTCTTATTTAATCCTTTGAGGAGTAGTTTTTTCAGAAAAAAAATAAATAAAATGATGATGACCTCTTACAGTGGACTAGTCAGGGTATTGTGAGCCTTGAGTTACCACAGTAATTTGCGGAGGAGTGAAGAGGAAATCGCATTGTGTCCTATATCTATTATTTATATATTTCTATACTTTTTTTTTCTATATGAAAAAAAACAAAAAAAAAACCTGATGTCCCCATTATGATTTGTTGCCTTGGTAACCCAGATGTATCACTCTTTGAATGTTAAAAATAAATAAATAAATGGCGGAGCAACAGCCTTCTTTCTGCAGCAGCTGCTAACCCGGTTTAAGCTAAATGTAATGTTCTTGCAGTGTTACTGGAATGATTTTGTCAACGTTATAATGTTGACGCTACATGGCGGCAACATTGGGGAGAACGTTTTGTGTTCGCTGGGAAGACAGACATAACACAGAGGACCACACCCCCCTCCCTTTTCTCTCTCTCTCTCTCACACACACACACACACAAACACACACACACACACACACACACACACACACACACACACACACACACACACACACAAACCCTAGCTCCTCTCTCCCTTTCTGCAATGTCAGAACAAGGTCACCCCTCTCCTCTCTGTGTCTCTATTCAGTAACAGGAAAGCTGTGATGTTTAAAAAAGAAGAACCCCCCCTCCTCTTTCCGTCCTCTCGTTAACCTTCCGCTCACTAACGAGTGTGTTGTAATCCCCCTCCATGCGTTCAGCAGTGCAGAAGACTTCGTTCAGGTGCTTGTGTTCAGCGGCAGCGAGCAAGATGTTGCCAATCTTAGTTGATGGGTTCGTTAAACATGGATATACAGTCAGCTCCAGAATTATTGGCACCCTTGCTTGAAAACGAAGAAAGGCTGCATATAACAAACCGCACAGATTTTAATCTATACGTTATATCTTTCAACCTTTCTTTCCAGGAGCTGTGGCTGACCCCTCTGCAGCCGTTCTTAACCCTTTCCCTCCCTGCTCTCCCCAGACTCCACAAACTCCAGCGAGAACATCTACACAATGATGAACCCCATCGGCCCGGGAGGAAACAGACCCAACGTGAGTTCAGCTCCGTGTCCCTCTCACCGCTGAGTGCAAGTTCCGCACGCTCTGTTTATCTGCGCGATCTTTATACGCGACCGATTCAAACTGAACTCTGGCCTAGTGCCGAAGGTGCCTGTCTGGGACCTGGAACGTTGGTGGTTCAAGTCCCGGTGTAGCTACAGTGAGTTCAGTGCAGCTGTTGGGCCCTTGAGTAACGCCCTTAACCCTACTTAGTCTAATCAATGTCTCTTTGGATAGAAGTGTAAATAACTGATGTAAATAACTGGTAATAACCGGTAAATAACTGATGTAATGTACTGTAACTGAAAGGATAGTGTACTGAGGTTAAGACGTGGAGACTGCAGCCGGAGTAATATCCCTGAATGAGACTGAAAACAGTGTTCCCGTTGTTCCTCTCCCAGTTCCCGATGGGTCCGGGTCCCGACGGTCCGATGGGCGGGATGGGCGCCATGGAGCCGCACCATATGAACGGATCGCTAGGTGAGTCTTCCCGCTGGGAACGCCACCCCTAGGCCAGGTAGTTATTTTAAACACTTCAAGACACCAGTGAAATTCCAGCAGATTACTGACCAACTGTCAATCTATTTTGTCAGTTCAGAACATAATTAGATTTATGTATGTATAGTATCTATGTGTATTTGTTTATACATGTGTATGTATCTACTACACACATACGGCATGTTTCCTGAATTTATTTAGAAGTCAGTTTTTCGATTTTACTGGCATGAAAAGGGCTGGAAATTGTACTGTATTGTCCAGCATGACCTGAGCTGAGCTGACATTTTTCTGTTGCACATGCAGGAACGCAAACACACCTGCAATTAGCACAGCCACACTTTAGCCTGTCCCAGCATGTACACGTCATGTACAGCATGTACACTTCGTTGTACGTCGCTCTGGATAAGAGCGTCTGCTAAATGCCTTGTAATGTAATGTAATGTAAAAGCTAGGGAGTGAATGCCACTGCCTTCAATGTAGACCGCTAAGCCAGGTGTCTTTTTGCCATACGGTTTAACTTGTACTTTCCAAGTGTTGCGTTTTGAAAGTCGACTGATTTTAAAAAGCATTTTTTTCCTTGAGATAAACATTGTCTTTATAAGCTGAGGAAAACTGGAGTAGCCTGAAGAATTCTAGGTTTACAGTGCGTCAGATGGTGTGACAGCGCCCTCTAATGGAGCTTCGAGGGAAGACCAGCTGCATGCTATTGATCAGGTTGATGGTAGATATCTGAAGGCCCCCTGCACCAGTGCTGGTGTTGACAGATGAGACGCAGCGAATGCTGACACAGCCCCTACATCCTCTGTGTCGGAAACGAGCGGCACTTAATTACACCACATTATCTCTCTCCGGGTTTCCTCCAGAAAAAAAACGCCACGCGGCACCTTGTAGCTTGTGAAGTTGGGGGGAATTGATTTCATCTCCTCTTGATTGCAGGTTCTGGTGACATGGATGGGTTGCCAAAGGTGGGTCTGAAAAGGTCTGCTTTATTTGGCACTGATTGAATGGATGTGGGAGCGGAAGCCATCTGCGCAAACCTGGCAACTCCTCTGCAGTGCGGAATTGAGCTGAGGCAGTGTGCTGCTGGTGGTTATTTAGTCACGGTGTGCAGCTGTGGATAGATTGATAGAAACTTTATTGTCCACAATGTGGAAAATTTTCTCGTGGACAATAAGGTTTCTATCCATCTGCAGCTGTAGTTTCCGTTGCTCTACCTGACGTGTGTGCCCGTCACGGAAAATGTGCACTTTCAAACTGTTTCGCCTGGTTACTGTTGAACGAATGGCTTCAAGTTGAAGGTTCTACCTTGCTTATCTTTAATTAAGATGGACACAGGGGGATGTGATCGATATTCATCAAGATTTGCCCCCAGCTTGTTTTTTTTGTTTTTTTTGTGCTGCATGCGTTACATTTACCAAGATGAATTTTAATGGGCAAGGCTGGTCAATAGGGTCTTCTCCTTGGCAGCCATTATATTTAGCTGCACACAACGATTTTGGACTTATCTACAGCAGCGCTTCTCAACTCCACCTCCAGCGGGCCGCAGTGTCTGCAAGCGTTTGCTCCTACTGTATGCGACACCACCCGATTTCACTAATTGGCTTATTTGAACCAAGCAGGTAAAATAATTCGTGAAATCAGGTGGTGTAGCGCGCATGGTAGGAGCAAATGCTTGCAGACACTGCAGCCCGCTGGATTTGGAGTTGAATAGTAATATTAATAATGTTGGTGGTAAACCGAAAAATGTTTGACTCTGCCGTAAAGTGTGCTGCATACATTACGACAACAATATGATTCTTGCTATAAGTTGTAATATGCTCATGACTGGTTATGACAGGCTTATGACAGTGTTAGGTAGGTTTCTGATTGTCGGCTGTTGGCGAATGCTAAAATGGCGTCTGGTTGTGTCTCGCGGTGCAGAACTCTCCTAACAACATGGCGGGAATGAACAACCCTCCGGGGACTCCGCGGGACGACGGGGAGATGGCGGGAAATTTCCTAAACCCATTCCAAAATGAAAGTGTGAGTATCCAGCCCCCTATCCCTCCCCCCTCCCCCTCCCCCCTCTCCGCTAAACCCTGCAGTCACATGACTCATCCCGGCCGCCCTCAGTGGGATCGGCTCTGCCTCCTCATGTCCTCCGCGCCTCACGGCTGAAGAGCACCTTCCTCAACCTCCGCTCCGTCTCTGGTTCAGCCCATTCTGGAACTGAAATTCCAAACTGGGAATTCCTCAAACTGGGAAAAATCCTCCCAACAGGAATTTCGGGAATGTTTTGTTTATTGATGAAAATGAATTTTGGGTCATTTCCTCAATAAAAAGTTTCCCTCAGCCCTGGTAGTGGGTGATACGTCTGTGCCCTCAGCTAAACCCATCTATACCAAACTCCACTTTGGCTACCCGAGAGCTAGATTCAAAAGAATGACGGTGCACAGGGTGAGGGATTCATAGATTGATCCCAAACTGTGTCAGGCGTTCAGACTCCTAGCGTGTTGGAAAGCTGCTCTTCAGTGTATTCCGGCCTTCTCATTGAAACGGTTTTTGTTTCCATTTTTGTCCATGTCCTTTTCACGAAGGAGCGTCCTGCTCTGCCCGTGTCCGTGGCATACATCTGTGTCGTGCGTCGGGTTGCCTTCTGATGGGGTGGAGCCAAGCGCATTCCTTGCATTGTGTAGCTTTTTCACGGTTGAGAAGTTTATTAAAGAGTATCCGCTCTCATCTGTCTCCTCCCCCGCCCCCGCCCTTCTTCTCTTTTTGCAGTATTCACCCAACATGACGATGAGTGTGTGATTTCTTTTTTATTTTATCTTTTATTTTGTTTTATTTCTTTTTTTCACCCCTTCCCTCCCCCCCCCCCCCCCCAATCCATCCCCCCCCGCCTCCTCCTACCCCCTCCCTCACTCCTGCTCCTCCTTGCGCTGCTCCCCCCCTCCCCTCCCCCTCCCCTCGGACGGCGTGCTGTGCCGCACAGCCCCCTGGGATGCCCCTGGAGCGCGGGACTCACGGCAAGGCGGCCGCCCATCCCAGGGTGTGCAAAGTGGGCGGAAACAGGAAACAGTCACAGAGCCACAGGAAGAGCCTCCTCACCGAGTCTCCCTGCCTCCCTGGCTTCCTCACGGGCCCTGGACAGTGAGGGCGGGGCCGCAGGACCCTCCCCCCCCCAAGAGCAAGGCTCCAATCAGCAGCAGGCTGGTCGGCCTCGTTTTTTCATCATTCTATAACGGATTTTGTTTTTTAACTGCTCATCGTGCAGTAGTTGTACGAGGTCCATATCCAACCTCTTTCAGTTGCTGTGCACAGTTTTTTTTTTGGTTTTTTTTGTTGTTTTTTAAATGACACAACAGAACTCTTGTGTTGGGCTAGGACAGTTTTCATTACTCTGTTTATTAATATTATTGTTATTGTTATAATTTTTCTTTTCTTTTTTTATCGTCGATAATGTTACAATGAATTAGTTTTCGATTTCCTTGGATTTTCCTGTGAAGGGCACATTGTATCCAAACAACATGGACAACGGAATAAGCACAACGACACTTCAGTTTACATATTTTTAGGTATTGTTGCAGTTTTCTTTTTTTTTTTCATCTTGTCAAAATGTATCCGCTTCTCACAAACCTCGCTGATGATGTAAGCTAGGTCCTCCATGTCATGTGGCCACACGCCCACCACGTTGAGACTTTAGCCAAAAGACCCGGGTAACAGCTCCACATTCACAGCGTACACCCTGTCAGATCTTCTCATTCTCGTCTGTGCACAGAAAGGGCCTCTGTAAGTGTCTGTTAGTGTCTGTAAGTGTCTGTAACTGGAGCTGGCCGTCTGAAGGATGAACGTCCTTCAGCTTCCTCTCCTTCGAAAGCCGATTAACGATGAACGTTGGGGGCCTTTAAGCGAACTGGCAGATTGGCCTTGGTCTTCACATCTCCCCCAGGAACCTTCTGCCCTCCCCCCTCCAACTCCCAGCCTATAGTGACCCAGTCCTCCTTATGGAATCTCTCACAAGCATTCAGGAGCATAGTCATTTATTGTTCAGACTGAGATAGTGTGGAGATACTTGATGTGAGTGCTCAACAGCTGCCATTATTCCAAAAAAATAAATGTCCATGCACTTCCTTAAGCCTAGAACCACCTACCCAAGCCTACCCAAGCCACCGCTAGCCACCCCCCCCCCCCCAGGCTAATGTAAATATATATAATTTTGGTTGCTGCCATGACTAGCAGCAATGGACTGACTGAATGTAGATTTTTTCAACTGCTATATGGTTTCTGCTTCGACACACAGCTATACACATTTAATTTATGTCCTGATTTAGCGTTGTGCATACATCTTAGATCCTGTTAGTCTGTCGGGCATACATTCTGTAAATATACCTATATACCTCCTTAACAAACCCACATCTGACTGCAGTGTTTCTGGGGGGCGAGGCGGGTGTGCCGGTGATTTGGTGATGTGTCCTGTTTTGTTCATGCTTTCTCATTTGTCCAGCTCCCAGTCCCGTTGCAACGGTGGGAGTTTTCTTTCCTGCACATGCTCAGTTGCAGAGAAAAGGCCGTCAATTTGGCAGGCAGTGTGACCAGGTTAATGTCACTTACCGCGGGGTTGCAGAAATCCGAAGGTGTTAAGGGTCCTGTAGTGGAAAGGGAATGAGCACCCCCCCCCCCCCCAAACACACACATTTACTGTTTTTACTGTAGTTGTGTTCCAGCCACTTGTCTCACATTTATAGGTACTGTTCTGAGTGTGTGAATAGGACGACAATATGCAGTTGTTTCAGTTGTTTCTTAGTGCTGCTGTGTATACGGACTGAAGTGTCATGTGGACCCATCATGTGACATGCCCCCCCCCCCCACACACACACACACACACACATTATTACAGAAAGATAAGATCACCTTCATGAAACGTACGAGTATTGCTTTAGTTTGTTTTGGCTCAGCTCGGCTGAGAAATCTCCTCATTGAACTGCCGACCCTTGCAGGTCGATTTTTATTTCCAAGAAAACGCAAGGCTCCACTCTGCTTGGACTGATCAATCTAGTGTACAATCTTATTTTTCATACTGTTGTGAGGGTACAATTGGGGGGGGGGGGGAGGAGGACCTGCACGCCAGCGGATTGACTTGACCCCAAGCTGCCCGTCAGTTCACCCAGGAGGCCAGATACTTGGTTGTTTACGTGTTGCTCCAGACCGTCACGCAGTAGCAACAAACCTAGCGCTTTCACCGTGGCGACCGCTTTCATTCACCTGGTGGAATCCTCATGCGTAGCGATTCATGCATGCGTTTCAGTCCGTCTTTCAGTGGCTGATGTAATGGGGCCCTGGCACCCTGTGCAGTCCTATACCTCGTCCGGCCTTTTGGTCTCAGAGCTAACATCCTAACATCCTGTCCCCGTGTAATGGCAAATATACTGTCAGCACTTTTGCTTGTTTTATAGGGGTGTCCTAATGCAAAAAAAAGAGAGATACGTCTGTAACAGAGTGGCTAAGAGTGTGATTGACCTTTTCACCTTTGTTTTTGTTTTTGTTTTTTTTGTTTTGTTTTTGGTCTTCTTTGGAAGAAACCCAAACGACCTTGCTGGGCCAGACGGTAAACAATGTCCAACTCACACCCCTGCCCCTTTGCCCGGTCCCGACAGACACACCTCTCCGTCCCCGCCCATCTCTCTGCCCAATCCCAGCTCTCTCTCTCTCTCTCTCTCTCTCTCTCTCTCTCTCTACTTCTCCTCCTTTTATTTTTTGTAAATACTGTATAATGCATTTTGATATCATTGACATGTTTTGATATGTCAGTCACTACCAATGAATACAAAAAAAAAATCTGACCGTGTTTTCATTTAAAGAGACGGTGTGCTTTGATGTATAAGTTCACAATCATAGACATGACACAGGGACTCAAAAGGAAAAAAAAATACATTTAGTGTAATGGAATGAAATTGAAGTTAATTTGCTGCATTTAGGACATTGGTTCTTGATGGATGATGAATTTGTCCCAAATAGAAATAACATGGATATCCTAAATGCATAGTGCAAGGGTTGGTATTCGATTTAATATGGGCAGAAAGTGACAGGTGAGGTTGGATGTAAAATTGGGGATGACTGTGAGCCAGCTGGAGACTTCTCACCCTGGTTACGGTCGTGGTGTGTATGAGCGACTCGTGTCAATGGATCACTAAGCTAGATCCTGTACTGCAGTGATGTCTAATCATGTGCCCAGGAGGGCCTAGATTATGCAGGAATTCAGTCCAACCAATCACTACAACTAATTTCACGAGTTGGTTCCCACCTCTCTGCTTGAAGGTGTGTTAATTGGTGAAATCGGCAGGTGCCGTGATTGGTTGGAATGAAAACCTCCATGGTGCCCGATTGGACACAACTGTTCTACTACATCATCCTCACTTTGCACGTTCATGTACCCTGGTAATCATAATTATTTTTTTTTAAGTTAGCGGAAGTGATATTTATGACATCACATTGTGAAAATGAAGGACATCGTCTCTTTAAAACAACAAGGGACCACATATTGCAGTCTTTAATATGAAGGATTTTTATCTATTTAAAATAAAACTTTAAAAAGGAAAAAAAAAAATACTTAAAAAGAAACCTCATTTTAAATAAATAGATCAAATGTAATAATAATGGGGAAAAAATGTGCGTTTCCTTGCTATTCTCTCCTGAAATAGCGTTGTATAGATTGATGCTCACTGAACCTCTCCCGATCGCTATGTATAACAATTGCAATGTCGGCCATTTCTGTATTTCTATTGTGATGCTGTATAATACTGTAACATTAGGAAGAATTTTTGATTGGTGGGGGCAGGGCGGGGGGCGGGGCAAGGGGAGGGGTTCAGCGGATTCATTGTCTTTTCTGACGACACGGCAGTATTGAATATGAAGCGGTCTGTCTCTTGGGTTTGCTTTGTATCTCATGGTATGGTAGATCAGATCTTTGTCTTAGGGACTTAGGTGTCTTGTGTAGGTGCTCAAAGATGTCCTTTGTATGTTTCTTTATATTGTAAAGTTTCTTTAGACTGAAAGAAAAACAAAAATGTTGCTTATTAAGAAAGATGAAAAAACTGCATCAATAATAAATGTAATTTGATTTTTTTTTCTCCCCATTGTTTGAGTCGTCACTACTTTTTGCCTGTCACTTAAAAGTTCATTCGTTGTAAATATATGTTTAAAGTCAAATAAAACAGATGACTCCTTTTATGAGGGTGGCATATTTATTTGTCCATTTGATTCCAGTGAAAGGAATTGTGGGTATGTTTCTTTTTGTGGCCAGGATACCTGTAAATGGCATTCAGTAGCATATCCTTGAGATGACATCACCAACCTGGGGTCAGGAGGGGGCCATTGCATCATACATCATTCACGTTACGACCTTGTCTCTTGCGAATAACTGCATTGAAAAAGTGAGGAAAATACAACTGCATGAGATTATAGTGTCCAACCACGACACACAAAGCATTGCCTTGCTGCATGAGACAACCCAGAGTTGATCGTGCGTCTGCGTTCTTCTGGGTGCCTTTTAACGCATGTCAGGCTTGTGCGTCCGCGTTCTTCGGGGTGCTCTTAACGCATGTCAGGCTTGTGCGGATTCGGGCAAGGCGCCAGCGTCTGAGCCTCAACACAAAGCACGGCAGACCGTGTTTCCAGAGGTGCCCGAGGTCTCCGGTTTCAACCAGCTTCCTCCCTGGGGATCGGTTTACAGCGCCAACATCAATCACGCTCACCGTTCCGCGGGGGAAGCGTGTCCTTGAGTACGGCTTAGACTCTGGTTAGCATGTGAATTGTAGGTCCCCCCCCCCCCCACCACCACCCCCCCTCTTATTCCCCCTCCAAGGGAGGTGTGCATATTAATTAATGCTGTGAAACAGTGACACCCCCCCCCCCCCCTTCAGCAATAACAAATTGTAGCAGAGCAACTCCTAGAAGTCGGGCCAAATGACGTTTTCTGATTCCTGCGGCCGCTTAAAGTCCGTCACAAGTCAGCTGCGCCATAATGCGTTCTGTGGCCGGCCGTTAAAAGGGGTGGCACATTTTGAGGTTGACGTGATAAATTATGAATACATGGGATACCAGTGTAGACATGAATCCAAATGTACTTCCTATACTGGTCTGTTCTGTTCCACTGCACTACGTCACTGCATCTGGGAAGTTTTAGTCGGCGGCTCTTGTTTTGGATTTATGAACCTCTCCAAGTTCTCGTATCGAGGAAAAAAAAAAGGTATAGAAATATGACTGTGACCGATAAACCACAGAAGGGTTTAAATGCTTAAAGATAATCTGCGGTCCCTGGACGTCGGGGGTTGCTGGAGTGATTTAGGGCCGAGGGGGGTGTGGGGGGTGTGGCGGCTGGATAAGAGGCTCATTCTGGAGGCTGGGTGGGGCCTTCCTGCAGCCCACTGATGGCCTAGGGGATCAAGGCAGCTTTCGGAAAGCGCGCCTTTGGGGACGGGGCTCAGAATCCGGTTCCCTTGGCACCACCGGAGGAGCAGCAATCGGCAGATTCCAGCCAGTTATCGATGCCAGACAGAGTGCATTCTACCAGAGCCGGTGTCAGAGCCTGCTTATGCTGGGATCAGTGATGCGAATGATGATCCATGCGCAAAAACCTACAAAACATAACCTTCAAAAAACCTTTTTCAAAACAGTGTCAACTGTCCTGAGGTTTTTCATAAATATCAATATGTTGGCATTGAGAAAACAGCACCAACACAATTACATTTCCCCCTGATGTGGCAGCATGTTTAGTAGCATGTCTTTCAGAATCCCTTCAATCCCAGATAACATAACAGAATCCCTGCAGGTCAGTTTGACCTAGATGTGGATCAAGAGAGACAAAGTATTTTAAAGTACAATATTGTGTGGTACATACTAGTGAACTGGGTATGCAATGCACAAATGACTAAGGGCTGTAAACCTCATAGAACATGCAAAAGGGGTTAGATGTAGACTTCACTTTCATGTCATCACAATGCCGAGACCGTAAATAATTTACAATAATAATTAATTATTTAGCTGACAGTTTTATCCAAAGTGACTTACTGTTGATCAGACTAAGCAGGAGACAATGGAGCAATGGGTAAGGGCCTTGCTCAAGGGCCCAACAGCTGTGTGGATCTTATCGTGGCTACACCAGGGCTTGAACCACTAACCTCCGGGTCCCAGTCATGTACCTTAGCCACAAGGCTACAGGCTGCCCCAAAAGCTACTAAAGACAAGGATAAAATAACATAGCAAGTCAAATCAATAGTATACCACTCTCTTAAAGGTGAAAGGTTTAGCTTCCACAACACAAGTTTTTAATGTCTTGTAAACCTTACATTGGCTGAATCCAATCCAATCACCTTCAAACCTAGGCCTTCTACTCATTATTATAAAGGTATCTTTTATCTGTATAGCAGGTCTTCCAGCAGCAGCAGTTTTAAATATTTACGAAGCAACGATTGGTTTTGTTTTTGTGCTGTTCCTTGTATGGCATCGGTTTCCTGATACAGGGTATGTGAAATTTGTTCAGAACTGCCACTGAGCACTGTCTGTTGCTTCCTTCGCGTCATTGGTTCTTGTTCCAAAGTTTCAGTCACCACTGTCTTGCCGTTAATTCCTAACGACAACAACGGAACGAACAACATTACACGTTGAGCATGTGACATTAATGTTAATGTGTCGGTTACTCATAGCAAGGAAAGGCTGGCTTCCTCTTCTTTCGTGGAAATGTTCATAAGCGGAAAGACATAACTCTTCATCTTCGCTGGAATCTTTCACTGAGCAATCCATCATTTTCACTGAGCAACAATACCAGCGTAGAGGTGAGTTAAATCTACTCTGTGGGAAGCTAAGCTAACGTATATGAAGCTAGCCCCGATAATATTTTAGGGAAGTATAAATCATGGTTTTAAATTATTATTATTATTATTATTATTATTATTATTATTATTATTATTATTAACAGGAAACTGTGCATTGCTTTGATGAGGTAATCTTTCAACAAACGTGAAAAAACGTGAGTTGATATTTTGCATTTATCTCACAATTCACTTAAATGGCTTATGTACCCTCACGGCATGGTACAAAAGAGGACACCCTACAGTTAAACCGAGGAAATAGGAAAATACTCTAAAACTTTGCATTTTTGGAGGTGCGGGAGGGCCTCCTATACCACCTAAAAGTGCGAAGACAACTCAACCTTGGAAACAGTGCTTAACGAACTAAAATATGAAAACTGAATAGGGATTGTGGCCTTCAATATAGGTGTTACATCAAACCAGCAGAGCCACGATAATAGAAATCCCCATACTATAAGATTTGTATTCATCTTTGTATTAATCTGTATTATTGATTGAAATCTTAATTGTTCCACTTTTGCTACATGCTTTCCTGAGTTTTGAGCTACAATTACCTTTCATTCTTGTCCTTTCAGACAAAAAGTGCAAGATGCAACTGTCTTGTCACTGCAAGAACTTTAGAATCATTGTCACATACTATTATATGGCTGGGTTTTCTTCCACTTACGTTCCTTACTGCTCAAAAGGTTATGAAGGTAATTATGTTTGAAGGTAATTTGCCATCATCACAACGTGGATTATCATATCAACCTCCTACTGGCATTTTAATGCAGTTATTCCTACTAGGAGGTTCATCATTTGATACAGATCCAAATGTTTCATTCTAATGAAAGAATTTAAGAAATTAAAATGCTTTGTAGTATTCTTTCAATATTGATGTGAATGTATGTGGAAGGTTTATCAGAGTACAGTGTTTTGGCGAGCTGTCACAATACCACAAAAATCTATTCTTGATCAACGCATGGGTTAACGTGACAGATGTCTTTGTCCTGGGGAGGAGCGTCAACATGAGCAACCAATAGCGAAACTGTTGTATAACCGATGAGCCAATAGGGTTTGCAACTGCGCAGGAAGAGAGCGAGGTCGAAAGGTGAGCAGGAAGTGTTGCAGCCTGTGGTAGCTAGCTAGCTACAAAGCTAATAAGTTGGTCGCCTCCGTCTGCACGGGTTGGAGTGTGTCTTTTAAACGCAGATAAGAATAAACTTTTAAGTGTAAACAGCGCTGCCGCCCTGTCAAGGTAGGACACAATAATGTCAGTCGAGTCGGTGCGTTTTCTGCAATTGTAACAGGCAAACTCTTCTCAATTACTCATCCAACGCTAGCTAGCTAGCTAGCTAACGCTGCAGTAAACTTTCTGGAAGTTTCTCGAAACACTTTAAGTTAACTTTACCCAATGAAAATTAAAATAAACGGCTAAACTTTGAAAGTAGCTGGTAGACTGGTGAGCTAGCTGTATTCGGACATGACCAGTGTTGGCCAAATATCTAGCCCAAACGGTGAGCCTGCATACTGGTCTAACTAAATGGGGAGCAGTAGGCTAGCATTATGTTAGAAAATACAGTTGGCTCTAGATAGCTAGCTAATTAAGCGTTATAGAACGAGAACCCGTGTTATATCGTGGATATTGGCGCAACTAGCGGGGTCGTTACACAGGTTTAAGTTCCACAACGTTTTTATACAACGGTTGCCACATTTATCTTTAAAATTTTCACAAAGAAAGACAAGACTTAAAATGAATGTATTTGTTTTATGGTAAATGTATTGTTCCGCTGAGCAGTAATTTATTGGTTGCTAAGCAACGGTATTGCGAACGTTAGCTAGCAATAATGTATCCCCACTCCACTAACGTTAGCTAAGCAACGCTATTGCAATAATCTGATAACGTTAGCTAGCTAGCTTGTTAATTTACATTACACCAGATGACACTGACACACAAGTAATTTGTCTTTGTTGTAGACGTTCATTTCGGTTACAAAGTAGATAACGGTTATCTACAAACGCGGAGTAATATTAAAACGTGTGAACATTCCATTTAGATGTACGAATAATCCGTGCGTATATCATGGATATTGGCACGGCTGGAAGGCAAACTAACCAATAGAGATAGTGGACCGGGCCTATGCGTTGTATATGTAACAATGGTCACATTTCTGTAGTCATATTTCATATTTTCGTATTCATATGATGTGTGCTGAAGTGACTTGTGTTTCTCAAACACAGTGCAACACATGGCAACATGGCAAGTGCAATTCAAACACAGGGACAAGTGCAATGAGAACCCTAGAGGAAAGTACAGTTCACATAGACACAACTTGAACTCTTGAAGAGCTCATCAACTTACCAACTAGCATACCGCCGTTGGCAACTAGAATACCTTCATTTTTTGGAGAGGTGGGGTGCACTTGTTATTTTGGTATGACTCAGACTAAGGGTCTATTCAAAACCGGAGCCTGTTCCTCACAAATCTAACTTCCTCCAAGACTGCAAACAGCAGGTCGGCCAGCGGGTTCAGCTCAGCCAACCACAGATGATGTGCACATACGTCTTCGCTGGCAGTTTTCCTTTAATGTAATCCTATCAAATCTGTATCTATGTTACTGAGCTAGCTAGTTTGCTAATCTGTCGCTGTCAGTCTTCCAGTTATAAAAGCTGCTAACTTCCAGTCTTCACTGAGGGAAGGAAAGTACCTTGGGCACTGAAGGGTCTGGTCTGGGAGTTTTCTGTGCTCTAATTGGAGTACTCGAGACCTTTTCCGAGCTGAGATTCAAGAACTTTTCATACTGTGGTCTTGGTATGCTAGTGTTTGTGCTTTGGCATTATCATCTAACTTTGTCGATTTATAGAGTATGTTCCAGTATAACAGGACAGTCAGGCTCTGATGAACAAATGATACCTTATGAAACGATACCTTCTTGGTTTGTGGTGAGTGCGGTCAGCAGTCCAGGCCTCGGACATGGTGTGAGGAAGACGACAAACTACAAGCCATTTGAACGATCTTTTGTATTTCAGGGTCTTCTGATCACAACGAAATGGCTGACATAGAGGAGCTGCCTGCTGGTGGCGGAGGCAATACGGTGGACAGCACCGCCGTCTCTCCGAGTGCTGAACCGTCGGAGGAAGGGCAGGATTTACTGACGGACAGCGGGGAGGAATTTGAGATGTTGCCGAGTCCCGGCGATTCTGACACTGAAGGCCCTCCCCCTCCGGAAGACGCCGGAGAGGGGGAGAAGAAGAAGAAGGAGGAGGAGGTGGGAGAGGACAAGGAGGACGAGGTGGGAGAGGACAAGGAGGTGGAGGTGGGAGAGGAGAAGGACGTGGACGTGGAGGTGGAGGTGGAGGTGGGAGAGGACAAGGAGGTGGAGGTGGGAGAGGGGAAAGAGGTGGAGGTGGGAGAGGAGGAGGAGGAGGAGGTGGAGGAAGAGAAGAAGAAGGAGGTGGGAGAGGAGAAGGAGGAAGGAGGAGAAGAAGAAACAGTGGTGGAGGCTGCGAGCGTCTCTCCTCCCGTGGCCCCGGTAGAGGAGTGGTTGGATGTTTTGGGTATGACAAATTGCCTTCACTAAACTACAAGACTTTCATTTTTTTGGAGAGGTGGGGTGCATTGCACTAAATCATTTTTATTATAAATTATTTAGAGTCTTGGTGGGGTGTTATTTTAGTATGACTAAGGGTCTAATTCAAAGCCAAACCATGTTCCTCACAAATCTAACTTGTTTCCTCGTCCAGAATTCTTGCAAAATTGACACGTTTGCTACAGTTCAGATTAGCAGGTTCACGCCTAAACACACAAGTGTTGCTTTGCTTTAATCATGCTTTTTGTTCAAAGCTGTGTACATTAATCACGTCACGGTATTGCCCTCATTTCCTTGTGAACATTACTCTTAAGAAACTAAAACTGGGTTTTCAAACGGTGTCTGTAGGTATTTGTGGTTTCCTTTCAGTCAGCATTCAGTTAAGGCCTTGAGAGCAAGCTGATTGGAATCTCTAGGCCAGGGGTAGGCAACCCTAGTCCTGGAGTGCCAGTGAAATTTCTGTTTTTGATTCATCTGAGCTTGATCACAACAGGATTAATGGATGATTAAAAGTCTGAAGCTGAATATTCTGAATGGTGAAATGCTGAGGGACATGGTCACCTGCTTTCATTAAGACTGATTAATTACACAGTACAACTCATTAAAAGGAAGCCTATTATGTAGTTATATGTTTGGATGGAGTAGAAACCAGGACCGTCTCTGGCTCTCGAGGAGCAGGGTTGCCTACCCCTGCTCTGGCCAATCAATGACTTAAATTAAGCCCTGGTGCTCAAACACACTGAAACCCTTGGTCTAAAGAATGGGAGCAGATATGTCACTGAGCTGCACCCCTTGGATTCATTTTGTATTGGTCTAGATCAGTGGTAACCAGCCCTGTTTCTAGAGATCTACCATCCTGTAGGTGTTCTCTCCAACTGTAACAAAGCACACCTCATTCAAGAGCTAGAGATCTGCATTGAACTGCTATTTGGTGTGCCAAATTAGGGTTGAAATGAAAAACCTACAGGATGGTAGATCTCCAGGACCAGGGTTGGTGCCCACTGGTCTGGATCATGTTTGTCCACTTTTTGGATTTGCATTGGCACAAGAGGGGAGGCACAAAGTAACATGGTCCGTTTGGAACATTTCCAGTGATGGTTAAAAATCCTTCACAAAGTTTGAAATGCAGAAAATAATCTGACTGCTATGCAATAAGAACCACGTATGGAATTCATGTTCGCAGGTAATGGGCGGCTAACGAAGAAGGTTCTGGAAGCAGGGAACGGGCCTGACAGCAGGCCGCAGAAAGGGCAGAATGTTCGGATTCATCTGAAGATCTCATTGGCCGATGGCACGGCTGTGGCTGAGGATCCTAGCCTCTCTTTCACGCTTGGAGACGGTGATGTCATTCAGGTAGGGATTGCTATTCTTTACCCTGGAGTGGGTAGGCATACACTATTTCAAAATGGTGTTGTAATAGTAGCCAGTGGGCCCCTCTCCTCGTCCAAGAGAGCCACAAGGTGTGCTTTTGTTGTTACTTGTATGTAATTGACGAGTTAAAGCAGTTCATTACACCAGAAACTCACCTCACCTGGTTTCTTGGGTGTGAATTGGTTGCTGATATTCAGGTGAAAACAAAAATCTGCACGCCCTGAAGCTCTCCAGGACCACTGTATTATGCAGTTGTGAACTAACCTTTAATTCCATAAGAAAGTATTCTTCAATGTTTTAATGAGATGTGGATAATCTCCCTCCTGTGCTGTATTTCACGGACCAGGATTTCTGACTCGATAACTGCACTGAGTAAAAGTAAAACCCATAACTGTCCCGAATCTTGAACGCGACTGAATTAAGAAGAGCTCAGTGCTGTTGTCCAGCTAACTCACTAATCCTGCTTGGTGAAATACCCCTCAGCAGTGCTGCTGTCAGTGTGTTAGCATCTTGTTGTACCTTAGCTTCACATAGTGTCAGCATCATGCAGTGTTAGCGTCACATAGTGTGTTAGCATCACGCAGTGTTAATGTCACATAGTGTGTTAGCATCATGCAGTGTTAGCGTCACATAGTGTGTTAGCATCATGCAGTGTTAACGTCACATAGTGTGTTAGCATCATGCAGTGTTAACGTCACATAGTGTGTTAGCATCATGCAGTGTTAGCGTCACATAGTGTGTTAGCATCTTGTTGGGCCTTAGTGTCACACAGTGTGTTAGCATCATTCAGTGTTAGCGTCACATAGTGTGTCAGCATCATGCAGTGTTAGCGTCACATAGTGTGTTAGCATCATGCAGTGTTGGCGTCACATAGTGTGTCAGCATCACGCAGTGTTAACGTCACATAGTGTGTTAGCATCATGCAGTGTTAGCGTCACATAGTGTGTTAGCATCTTGTTGTGCCTTAGCATCACACGGTGTCTTCGCGTCATGCAGTGTGTTAGCGTCACGCGGTGTGTTAGCGTCACAAGTGTGCATTACATCTTTGCTATGCTACCTGTTCTCAGGCGCTGGATCTCACGGTGCAGTTGATGGAGATGAACGAGAAGGCCCTCGTCCAGACCAGCCCAACATACGCCTATGGAGACCTGGGAAGGTGGGGAGAATGCCCTTTCTGTTTGAACGTCCCAACAGTGCAGTCGATGATTTGGAGGATTAATACACTAATACGGCTACAGGTGCCTGGTTTCTTGAGGCCGAATGCCCTGCTTTTTGCTACACTCCCTCCTGAAGTAATGCTAACGTGCTAACATGCTGCACCTCATGGCTGCTGGTGCTTCAGCGCAGGGCAGAGCCAGCCTCTGCCTTGTCCTCTGTCAATATGTCTTCCCCTCTGTTCAAGATTAAATAATGTCTGAATCCGTGTTTTATTTCAGTGCTTTATTCCATGTTTTTTTCAGAACAGGAAGTCCACGTAATCAACTTTCATTTCTTTAAGACTTAATCAATGTTCAGTGTGCCTTCCTAAAAGAGGTCATTGGGCTTAATTTTCTGCAAGTTTGCATTTGGGGTATAACGTAAAACCAGGCAGTATAAACATTGGGATCAGTCAATACGGCCGGACTAATATTGGTGATTGATATCGGCTGCAGAAGGCAGCTGGTTCAGCCAGTTCACTGCTGGGTCTATCGACTGCAGCGCGTCAGTGTAACAGCATTGTAAATGTCCATTGGGCTGAATGGCTTGTTCTCCTCATTATACGAGCAAAAGACTTAGGCACCCTAGATTCTTTAAAATATACATTTGGGGGTCGGATGTTTATTTTTTTTAGTGTCAGTTGAAAAGAGCAAATTTGAGATGTCCAAGCATCGATTTTCCAAAAGAATTAAATGTTACAGTGACAGCCAAAGTATACAGAACTCGCCAGTTCAAAATTGCAGGATGGTGTACCCAAGAGAATTGATGCAGTTTTAAAGGCTGGTCACAAAAAATATTACAAGTCCTTTTTAGTTTTAACTGTTTACTGCTTGGATAGTAGTTTTTTTTTAATATTTTGAGAGTACGGAATGTTTTTACGTGTGCCACATGTTTGCACAGTGCTGTATTTTCCTGATCTTGCGCTCTGTGTCCTGGGCAGTACTGCCCCTGCTGTTGCCCCCGGCGCTGACCTGACCCTGGAGGTGCACCTGCTGGAGGTCACAGAGGCCCCGGACCTGGAGCTCCTGCCCGCCGCGGAGAGGATCGCCCTTGCCGGGAGGAAGAGGGAGCGGGGCAATGAGTACTACCAGCGTGGAGACTACGCCTTCGCTGTCAACTCCTACAGCATCGCCCTGCAGGTCTCAGAGCCCAGCTCCAGAGGTGAGAAACAGGGGCCAAAAGCTGGAACCGCAAGAGAATAACAGTAGAGAGGGTTCCACCTAGAAGCTAAACTGCTCCGTGTTTAAATCTGCTTATGCAGACCTCTGTGCTGTTTTAAGAATTGGTCGCAATAGCAGTAGCAGTAGCAGTAGCAGTAGTAGTAGTAGTAGTAGTAAAGTTTCTTTTGATGACCTGTTGATCCATAGGTTTTCATTCCTTACTGGGCTTGCAGTAGGTTGTTGGGTACAAAATGGAAGGTTTATTTTGGCGGAATATACCATTAACGAAGGGGAAAATGCAATTTACATGACATTACATTATTGGCATTTGGCAGACGCTCTTATCCAGAGCGACGTACAGTTGACTAGACTATGCAGGAGACAATCCTCCCCTGGAGCAATGCAGGGTTAAGGGCCTTGCTCAAGGGCCCAACGGCTGTGCGGATCTTATTGTGTTGTATTGTTATTGTGGCTACACCGGGATTAGAACCACCGACCGTAACTACACATGCTCATGGCACTTCCTGGCCTCTTGTACGGCTAGCCCAAAGCGGAATAGGACTTTTTAGTGTTTGACTTCGCTCTTGTTCCTACAGCCCTTGAAAATGACTAAAATATATTATAACTACATTCATTCTTGGAAGAAGTGGTGAAAAGCTGGTTGGATATCCCACTGTGAAAAGGGCCCCCAAAAAAATCAATTGTTTTCTTCAGTTGATGAAATTGGCTAGCCTTTCTCACTCATGTCAGTGCAATGACATTGCTAACAAATTGGCTAGCTAAATTACTCAATAAGCCCGCTACCAAAAGGTGGCTGCTGAGTGACTGGCGTTCAATGCCGAGAGCGTATGCAAGCATGTGTCCACGCGGATGGAAAATATTTTGAAGCCGCGAGCCGTCTGAAAAAGTGTTCATCCTTAAAAAGTCATTGAAAAGTCACATGAAATATGAATATGGTTCTGAGTGGGAACGTTGCCATGGTTTCAATTAGAGGAGCCATTAAGGGGAGGGAAAGACTGGCAGACTCTGCCACAGCTGTAGTTTATTATGTTTCTGTATGGATTTAATTGAGAGTTTATCCTGGAAATGAGCATGGCAAGATGGTAAAATACGATGCACAGGGACCTCTATATTAAGTGCTTCTTTAATTTGCCATCTTATTTCGCAGTGTTATGGTGTTGATGGTGTAATGATAAGCTACATGCATGCTTATCGAGGAAAGTGGAAAATGTGGGAAGATTCCGTCTATTGTGAGTGTTCCGTTTCAGTCGGGCTGTTATGATCCCCCCTGAGACCTGAGTCTGTCCTCACCTGTAACGTTGCCGTGTTTTTATAACACAGGAAAATCCTGAGCTTCTAGTTTTACTCAAATTAGACCGGTTATGGGAGAGTGAGTTTTCACAAAACGTGTGATGGGCGGAGCTACGAGATGTCAATCAAGGTTGTTGACACTTTACGTAGGTTTTAGTTTTTCAGGAAATCTCATTTTTACACCACTAGCTACTGTCCCTTAGCCTACTGTCTTTTACAAAGAAAATGAACTGGAGGATGTCGCGTGTTAATGGCATGTCGTTATTCGGCATGTCGCCGAACTGGCTGTTTTCCCTGCAGTGAGGTGGGATTTCAGATGTTGAAGGTGCACAGCACAAGTGTCTTAATTGTACCTGAAAAG
>NC_083763.1:11722467-11742467 GCF_963514075.1 Conger conger | reverse complement strand
TTAGGGTCTCCTGTTCTAGAGAGTGGACTAGAATGTAGGGTATACTCTGCTGGTGAGTGCACTAGAGTATAGGGTGGACTGTGCAGGAGTGTGCACTAGCTGTACTGGAGTGAGCACTAGAGTTTAGATTCTGCTGTACTGAGATTCTGTTCTTCTGTACACGAGTTTAAGGCTGAACAGTAGTGGTGGGGGGTGGGGGTGGGGGGGGCCCTGAAGGTTTTCTGGGATGCCATCACAGCTGATGCCATCAAAAATGCATACAGGGCTGGCAACGTGAGTCGCTGTCACATCTGATGTGGTGGAATCGGTGAATAGACGTATTGTTCACACACACGCTGTTCCACTTCCTCAGTGAGGGGAAACCACTTCTTCTGTCACCCTGTATCAGTTCCTGTGAACCGCAGGGAGATCTTGGAGTGAGGTGTCAGCCCCGTTGAAGAATCTAATGAGATGAAAGTGCTCTACGCGAGCCAGTTCAGTGACGTTTTTTTTCCGCTGAACGTTCGAGTTGAGCCCGACTCCATTTTACATCAGCGAGTCGCCGTCTGACTCGTCGTCAAGGGAATGTACGGCGGAAATCCGAGTTGTGAGCGTATGGGGAGTTGAGGTCACTTGTGACTCTGAAATGCCCATAACTTTTAAAGTGATGTCGGAATGAAGAAATGTAAAGAATTTGAGTTCTTTATATTGATTGTTACTTACATTATGGTCGTGTTATTTTTCATGTGGGCTGCTCTCACTTTGTGGTTATAAGCCTCAGTTTATACCTGGGCACAACTCTACCACTAGTAATAAGGATATCGCCTTTCGGACTGATGTATATAGTGTCCAGCTACCTTTAAGTACTTTTAAGGGTTATATTTTCTTCTGGCCCTGCTCTATATCAAATGCCGTCGATATGCTTTTGCAGTATTACTAAGACGTGCCCCTTCTGTATAATTGTAAAGCTGCTTTCACGTGATCAGCGTCAAACTCTGTGTTCAAAACTCCAAGTAAGGCGTTGACTAAACTTGAGAAGAATCGAGTGCCGCCAGTTGTTGAAACTTGTCGTCATCTATCCAGGAAGCCGTTAGTTTGTTAAACTGTAACAAGCCGCAACAATACATGATAGTAGCAGGTTGTCGGTGGTTATAAATGGCTGAATTGCGTACCCGCTTTATGAAAACAATAATATTGAGTTTATCCCAAAACGTCAAGAAACTAACCGGGCTAACTCAGTTAGCCATGTAGCCTACGTGAAGCGACTCTGTCTGTGTTGCTAGGTGTAGTGTAGGCCTGCTTCATACAAAGCCGTGATGTGATTGGATACGCTAGGAAAGGTCAGCTTCAAACAAGGTCAAAGTTTAAACAATTTTAAACCTGATGCCGCTCAACTTGGCTTTATTTTCAGCTGTGTGCTATACCAGGCTTAGCGTAGCCGCCAAGTCGGGCTTCAATGCTCCCTCCATAGGAATTTAATGGCTTTGACGCCGATCATGTGAAAGCAACTTTAGAGTAGAGTTCTTTGCTAGAAAACGTGACTTGTTTGGTGATAATGACGAAGTTAGCATCTCTTGAGTTTCAAGATCTCTTGAACTTTGGCCCAAAAACTGTAGCCTAGTGGCTAAGTTACATGACCGGTACCTGGAAGGTTGGTGGTTCAAGCCCCGGTGTAGCCACAATAAGATCCATGCAGCTGTTGGGCCCTTAACCCCAACATTGCTCCAGGGGGATTGTCCCCCTGTTTAGTCTAATCAACTGTAAGCCGCTTTGTAAACCTCCCGTGTCCTCTCTCTAGACCATCCACGCAGAGCTGTCCAAGCTGGTGAAGAAGCACTCGGAGCAGAAGGGGAAGGAGCAGGCCCTGTACAAGAAGATGCTGGGGAACCCGTCCCCAGGGCCTGTGCAGAAACACAAGGCCAAGTCCTCTTGGGTGAGTCTGATGGTGAAAGTACACACGCTCTATAGCCCTGTTCCTCCAGGCCTGAGAACTGCTGCTTTTCCAGTCAGGTGTGAAGACGGTTGTTTTCGAGGACCAGGTTTGATCATCCCAGCTCTACAGCAGGGCTGCCCAACCCTGTTCCTGGAAATCTACAGTCCCTGTATGCTTTCATTTCTCCCCCTAAGGGCACACCTGATTCTAGTAATTTACAGCTCAATGAGATCTCTCTACCTGTTGAGTGAGGTGTGCTTTGTTACGGTCGGTGTGAAAACCTACAGGACAGTAGGTCTCCAGAAACAGGGTTGGGCAGCTCTGCTTGATGGCATCAGAGATGCTAAAGTTGTGTAAGGGACTCGGACGGGAGCGCACAGCGAAGAGGCAGTGTACGACATACAGTATCTGTTTGCCTGAGTTGAATCTTCCCTCATGGATCCTTCTCCTCAGCGACTCGTCACACAGTGGCTTACTTGCGCAAGAAAAGGAAATGGCCTCACATTGAGCAATTTGTTGACGCAGAGACGGGTTCTGAAGGACATCGCTGTGTGTGTGTGTGTGTGTGTGCGTGTATGCATGCATGCATGCGTCTGTCTGTCTGTCTGTGTGTGTGTGTGTGTGTGTGTGTGTGTGCGTGCGTGCATGCATGCATGTGTGTGTGTCTGTGTGTGTGTTTGTGTGTGTGTATGCATGTGTGTGTGTGTGTATGCGTGCATGTACTCCAGTTGCTCACTATTTAAATGCGACTTGCCGACCCGTCAGGGCGCTAGATGACCTTTAGAGGCCTGCATGACCTTGCAGGTGCGGCCTGACATTGGCTCACCACATCGGCGTATTGGCAAGTTTACAGACGTGACTTGTGCACCAGCCCACGAGGCGCTGGAGTGGAGAGTCTCTTCTGCCTGGTAAACAACACGGGCTCTTCTCTCTTCTGCGCCTCTCTCTCTCTCTCTCTCTCTCTCTCTCTCTCTCCTCTCTCTCTCTCTCCCCCTCTCTTCCAGGGCCTCACCTGGAAATGGCTGTTCGGAGCCACTGCAGTTGCCATCGGGGGAGTGGCCTTGTCTGTGGTCATCGCTGCCAGAAACTAAACGGGACCAGGACGCTGGTGGACCTACCCACTCCTCCAGAACGAGGCACACAGAAAGCAGTCCCCTATTGCTGGCTTTGGCTGTGCCCTCAGGTGGTCGTAGGACTCCTACCGCTAAAGGGTTCTGACGGTGGCCCGTCCCGGTTTGTGCAGCAAGTTTCAAATGCCGTTGTCTATCACATCTTTGAAAGACAGCGATGGAAGAATTGTCTAGCTCGTGTTCAAATGTGAAAAGTGACGTCTGTGTATATTATATATGACTGGAGACTAAACATGTATGCCTGCCAGTGCTATTTGACTCTCTTCTCTCCTTACTAATGATTGAACATATGAATTAAGCATTTAGTTGCTAATGTTCAGCCGGGTAATGTTTCAGCCACATGTAAAATGTATGTACGTGTCTAGTGATGTTCGGGTGGTTTTCCTGCTGAGACCACAAAGTGTGTGTGAATTCTCTCTTTTCAGCCTAGCCTTCTTGTAAACATGTACCATTACAAGCACTAAGCCTAGAGCTGTTTTTCTGTAGAATGAGGAAGGCCTTATTTGGCCACGAGGAAGTGGGGAGAGTGATTGACAGCAGAACATGCTTGCTGAGCAGAGCTTAACTCTTCATTATTGGGGATTTTTTTTTTCTTTTCTTTTTTTTCTTTTTTCATGTGTTGTTGCTTTTGCCGATACCGGGGAAAGGACTTCGCAGCTGGAGTGAACGTCTGTGAAGTGATTCTCCAGGGAGTCTTCCTCCGCTCCCCTTTCATGTCTCTGAGACCAAGTTTTTTTTTTTTGTTGTTTTTTTACAGAGATCGTTTTTTGGTAATTATTACATTGATTTAGCTTTGTCTTTGAGAATGTGTTTGTCTTAAGCCGAAGTATTACTTTCAAGGACCGGACTCTCTACGTGTTGTCGTATGTGCTTACCAGCAGCGTTCGTTTGTTGGTGTCACGGACGGAAAAAGCATGTGCGCTCGCTCAGGATCCGGCCCTGCGTGCAGGCGTTCCAGACGTTCAGGCGTGTGCAACAGGGGCGTTGTGAAACCGCCGCGTCTTTCGGCGCGATTAAATGCGTTTTGTTGCCTCACAGTTCTGTCTGGTTCTGCCGGCGCTGGGCGGACCGGCGTGTCGGTGATGCTACTGGGCTGCTGGCGGCCAGAGGGGGGGGTTAGGTTGAGGTTGAACAAAGTTAGGTTGAGGTTCAACAGCCTCTTGGGCGACGGTGTGCAGAGCGTGACGGCCTACGGAGCCGGTCGCGAGGTGCGTTCCGTGTGTTAGTTCAACTGCAGGCCCCAGGAGCCAAAGGTCCATCTAAATCACTGGGATTTGCAAAGCAGTTTAAATTATCGCCTGGCTCCGCTCCGGGCAACCGGTTCAATGGGATCAGCGAGGGGAGGGAGAAGAATCGGCAATTTTGACAAAAGGTCTGGACAAAACCCAGATCTGAGGTTTTTCAATAGAGACGCTGTCTTAAGACTCCCTAGAATGCGGTCTCCTGTATCCATTTTTTCATTAAACTGCGAAAGGGGGGGGGGGGTAAAAAAAAAAAAAAAACATAGGTTGTGTGTGTCATTTAAAATCCTTTTAAATTAAGGCTTCATACTGTGAAAAATGAGACCCTTTCTAACTCGTACTGCCATTGTCTGCTACTAACCTCAGACCTGGGCTCATTGGGAGTTAATGCAGTCCACCAGCCGTGGCTGCGCTAAGCAACAGAAACACTATTATACTGTTAACATGGGGATAAGGAAAGGAATTAGGGGTGGAGTACTGGGTATTACATGTTATTCATTAACTCAGACAGCTGGAGCTGTTGTCATAAGCCCAGTTGATCCCTCTCTGACAGGCAGGGTTGCTGTTTTTCAGGTGTCTTCGGAGTCGAGACCACGTTCCCATGAAGCATGTTTCTGTCGTAGAATACGACCGTACTGGAAGAAGGGCTTCAGCCTGAAAGTATTGAGCCAATGTGCTGTATTATTATTATTAAATGTAGTGAATACAATTAAGTGCCATGTCTGGTACTAGTTGGTGGAGGGAGGGGTGGGTGAACTGGAATAAGAATCCTTGTTAATATATTTTAAAAAATGTACTACAAGCTGTTAGTCTGACAAGAGACTTGTCGAATGCCGAGGTTAAATAAAGTGGCAAAAACTGCCGGCTTAGTGAGAGCGTGGTGCTTTCACAGATCACATTTCTCGTGAAATTCCTCCCGACTGCTGAGATGTATTGGTTTCAAGATGTATTTTTATTTTTCTCTACAGTCTACAGTGTTATTAAAGCCATGTTTATATGCCCGTTTCCTTGTCTTTTCTCGTTTTGCCTTTCGTCTGAGCGAAAATATTTTCACTTCCAAGAAAACCTTCTCCTCACACAGGGTCCTTTAACGCGCTGCTCCTGGTGCTAACACGGGGCTGTGTGTTTTACTCCTCTACAATTCTGTGCCATTTCTTTTTGAAATCACATTGAAATGCAGACCATCTTAGTGCTACGTTTTACATTTTATTTTTCTGGTGTTGTGTACCCAGTCTCAAAGTCTCACAATCGGAAGTTCCGGTACATTAAGTGGAAGTTTAGAATGAGGTACTAAAAAAAAAATGTTTTGTTTTTGTTTTTTTTCTTCAAAATGTTATTACATCCTACATATATGAGTCATCTTTGGCCATCAGTTCCAGATTTGTCACTTGGTTTCAATGCTTCCAGTGTAAAAGAGTTTTTGTGTGGTTATGGCTCTCTGTTCAGTTTTGCTCTGACCAGCAGTGGATTTCTCAGTCCGTAGTGAGAGGGAAACTGGGGAGAGCAGCTGTGAGCTGTGATATTTCCCTTAGTTAGTGGCTGAAACTCGAGAGGAGTTGGTCACTACTTTCTTCCAGCTACCGTCTACTGAAAAACCCCACCGTGTCCTCATTTTTCATTGTGCAGTTCCGGCAGACTGTGTTCCCTTACGTCAACACAGTCATTTATTTTTTTTATATTTCCTCAAATAAGAGACCCAGCCAATGACCATTGAGAGAGTTCTGCTTTTGAATGTTTAATCCTAAAACTGGTAGTTATCTATTATATAATTATATTACAGTGCCAGGATATGTTGAGGAGATGCACATAAACCGTCCTGACAAATGATTTAAGTATGTCTGCCTTTTTAGCAGTAGCTGTAAAAATGCAGGAGTAATGCTGGTTCATTGTAGATAAGTGGATTTAACCACAAACAGACTGCGCAGATTACGTGTGCATATCCTTTTTAATGGGACCTTCCTGGATGATGGATTGTGTCACGCTTTGACGTCTACTGACGCAATTCGCCTGGCCTCATGTTTTCCCCCTTCCTACGCACCTTCCCAAAAGACCCAGGGTGAAAGGGACTCGTGGGGAGTCTCCTCGCATTTCATTTCAGGTTATTAATAAGTAATGACACCGGAATTGTCCGGGAGACAGCGTATCTATGAGCGAGAAGGTGCATGACGTTTATCTAAACCAGTGCGAGAAGGCTCGCGAGCATGCCAAAGCACTCGATGGCCAGCCCACAAACGTATGAACACACCCACATTCTGATACATATTCATAACCCAGGCGGAGAGCTCGAAGTGCCTAATGAATAATTAATCTAAGCCTCGGTTTTTTTTGTTACTAAATCACGCCCACCTTCTTATGCACGCTGCTCGTGTTTCATGAATATTCATTTGTGGCCAAAGGGAGTTTTGTTGCGTTTACTGAGGGGGCGCGTGAGCGTGGTGGAAATGGTAGCAAGATGGCGGCGCTGAAGGAGGAGCAGTGCTACGGACTGTCCTGTGGAAGAGTGAGCAATGGCAGCAACGTCTCGGTCTTTCACGTTAAACTTACTGACAGCGCCTTGAGAGCCTTCGAGGCCTATCAGACCAACAAGGTAAGGGACAAATTCAATTCGGCCGACCCTATAAACTTTGCCACAAGACTTGGAAGAGATCTTGCCATTGCTGCGGTAACGTTAGGTGCCTAGCTAGCTAGTTAGCTTAGGTGAGCTAGCCAGCTGGGCTTTTTGAGTCATATCCATGGCTAGCTAGCTAACGGGTTCTGCTGTGTCTGCTTTTTGTTGCGCTCGTCAGTTAGGTTTCGCTGGGAGTCTTGTGGAAAGGTTAAGTTACTCGGTTAGCTAATGATAGCATTTACCAGTTTGCTTGTCTAGCTACAAGCTACCTTGTACAGCTCGCCTTTAATTGCCGTAGTCAGCTAGTAGTAGTCACTGCTAGCTACATGCTCATAAATCCGTCAGTTCAGTTGCATGAAGAAATGACTCAAACTAAATCACAAAGCAGCTAGCTTCTACTAGATGCCCTTTGTATATTTAATGTTTAGGTGGTTGGCTATAAAGCTATAATGTTTCCCCAGACAGACTTAATACGGCTGTAGTTTGCTCGGTTAACGTTCTTACATTGGATAAATGACCAATACTCGGTAAATCAAGAGCTCTTGAGTCCACACGACAGACCACTTGGCTAACTTGTTTGCTAGCTACAAAATTGACCAACTACCAAGAGTATCATTATTTTTCGACCCAACTAGGTACCTCATACTACGCATGTGAATTTCTAGCTAGTTAGCTAGCTACCAACTGACTAGAAATGGCTCTATACCGAGCTAACGAACACTAGTTGACCTTCTGGCTGCTATGCTAACTAATCTCCTGATGTTAGTTGGCTAACCTGCCAGCTCAAACCACGAAATTAGCTAAAGTTAGCTGAAGAGTTTATGGTGAGGTTCTGGTTAGCAGATTTCGAACTAGCAGTCTTAATTGCCAGTAACGCAACTAGTTAAGTTAGCCAACTGACGTTTGTGTCTAGCTACCACTATCGTGGTTTAACAATGGTATATCATTAAGTCGCTAATTTATGTAGCTAGCCTAGTTTTGGCAATAAAAACGCTAACCAGCTGACGTGACAATGATATCGAGCAAATTAACGATACACACTTGGCTAAATATAGTGTATAACTTTATAGCTAGCTAGTAACTTCGGCTAACAGCCGAATTGTATTGAGTTGTTATCTAGCTAAATGGACATCAGTCCTGTTTCGTGAATAAACGTCTTAGCTAACGTTAGCTGGCCAACTAATTGGCTGTACATAGTACCAGGTCAGTCCTTAAAGCCCAGACTGGCTAACAACCTTGCTAGCTGCTTTGCCCACCCATATGAAGCTGAAAGAAGCAACAAGTTGGAAAGCCATACAAACCATACAAAGCTTTAGCCGATGCCTTAGCTATAGCAAGGTGATTTGATAGTTGCTGCAAGAAAATGCTAAAGGTCCATCGTTGTTTAGCTTAACATAGCCAAACGTATAGCGAAGTACGTTGCGTGGAGTAGATTCGACTAAACCTTACCTTTTATGCATTTTAAGCTCATGGATTTGTAATATAAAGGTTTGATTTCGTTGGGACACGCACAGTTCCTGTCGTGGGTCGTTTCAAAATTTTCCAAAAAAAAGCTCAATAGTATTGCAAGTTGTATCATACTAAATATGCTGCGCGTGACAGAACTTTTCTAATCATTAAGTTGGTTTCTTTAGCTAGCCTCAAATCGTGTCTACCCAATGTATTCGTTTTCTAAACATTAATGTCGATAACTCCGGGTTGTAATTTATATGCTATGGGTTGTTGGAATCATACATAGAACGTAGGGGGTAATAGTCTGTGTCACTGTCTTGTAAATGGCCGCGTCATGGCACAGATATTTAACAGGGTGAATTTGTTAGTGGTGACTTGGTACATTGATATAGGATACATTGCTGGTCTTTGGGGGATGAAAAAAACCCCAGAACGCACCGTGGTATGCGAAGCAGTGCAGGAATTGGCTGCTGTGTTGAAGCGTCAAGTCAGAAATGTATCACAAACTTGCTGAATTTGTGCAAAGCGCGAGGAAAATTCAGAACGGTGTGAGAGTGCATGACCTCCTTTTCTCCCCGCTCTGCGCTTGTAACAAACTTAGTTCATCACTATTATTTCTGGCAAGAAAGTATTTAAAGGGCCACTCCCTTTAAATACAACAGATATAAATGGTCGCATCCCATATTAAGTTTAAAACCAGTATTGGCAGCTCCGAACGGAAGCACGTTATAATCTGCTGCAGCTCTTGTGCAGCTTATCAGCACGATCATTTTTTGATGCAGTGACTTAGCACGAGCTGGTGTGAACACCAGTGAACTGATAGCGAAGCTAACGGAAAGGCCACGGCCTTGCTGCGCAGTGTAGCTACCAGGAAGTCTCACAGGCTACCCTGGGGATTGTAGTTTACCCTTGTAAGGGACTACGCTTGACCAAGAGAATTCATGACTCATCGCATAAAGACTTTGCAGCGTCGCACTGATTTGCAGGCATCTATCATTGACAAGACACAATGTGCTGTGTCCCAGGAACCGTTGCCCCACAAACCGAGCTACAAGGGTCAGGCCACCAACTTCCTTTTAATATGACATTCAATGCTGGAGAGGGGTCTCAACATACATTTCAACATTAATTACACTTAAATACCAAGCATCAATTTATTTGGTTATGGCATTGATTTTAAGAAAGTTGGTTTGGTTGAAGAGAACTGTCCGTCACATCTGCACATTTACCTGAGGGCGCAGGAATGCTGTGTTTCGACTGCAGCGTTTGTATACTGCAAGTATTTACTGGTCACTCAAGATGGCAGGAAGCAGAAACTTAATTGTGGTCGTCTGTGTCAGTGCTCAGTTTGAATGGTGCATCTCTTTTTAGATTGCAGGGAATTGTAGTTGATTAAGATTGAGTAGATATGCGTTTGTGGCTAGTTCTGTTTGCCAATCCCTCCCGTTTTTCGATGGACTCACGCCAAGCTGGTTGCTGTTGACAGCAGCCGGGACTGGGAGAGAGGGTTTGCTGGGTTCTTCATTGCTATATCCGGGGTGCCGCACATGCCATTACACGAACTGGGATAGACCGAGCGTGCTCAGTAGAAAGAAATGTGTTTCTCAAGTTTAAACACCGTGCGCGAGCAAAACGGGCTAGTGTTGGCCAGGTTTTTGTGTTTTGAGTGGTGTCCTTTTTCATGAGGCTTCGTTTCCAGTGATTTCCATGGTAAGTGTAATGCAAAAGTTTTAGCGATGGCTATTGCTGTCATCGGATTGCTGTATTTCTAGTACTCGTATGCTTCTAGAACTTGTTTGGTTCTAGAACTAGTTTTACCAGAGAAGATATGTGGAATTTTACAGGGCATACCTAAAGTTGAGCTAAATTTCATGCATTATTGACCAAAGGCAAAATCCCCAACATTTCCACAAGGCCCTGACTAACACAACCCCATTACACAGCTCTCGTTCCCATGGCCTGCCTCTAAGCAAATAAGTGGCATTTACTGTATGGGGGCCAACGTTTCTCATTTATCTAATGTTTAACAGCCAACTAACTTATTTTCTTAAGGACAAAATTTAAACGACACAAATAAAACTATTCAAATTGAAACCGGAAACCAAGCTCAAAATGTGATCCAGTTGCACAGTGCAGAAATCACCGGATATATATATAAATAAAAAGATTTAAAAAAAAAAAAAAAAAAAATTCCCATATGTATCTGCAGCAATGCATTTTTATGGTTTCTTCTGCCTGGTATGGAATTTAGTTTTGTTTCTGTAAGTTACTGCACCAGTGTGGATGGACACACATTGCAAGCTGTTTTAAGCCTGGTGTTAATTTCCCGCAACAGTCTCTAGATGGACTTGCGTTTATGAAATCCATGTTTCACTTTTTTCAAACATGCTTTGTTCCTGTTCTTAGAAATATAGTTAGAACTACACTAAATTGTGTTGTAAAAGTAAAAAAAAAAAAAAAAAAATCACCAAATGGTTTAATTGATAGTGTCAAAGGCCCTTTTCCCAAATCTGTAAACAATGTCAAGTATCGCAGCTAGGAACATTTTTAACCCTTGAGTGCAACTGTAACCTCGCTAGGGAAGGGTAGGTTCAAAGGAGTATTCTGTCGTGTTCTGTCAGCCCCATCATTAACCCTGTGAAGTGTGTGGTCGCAAATGTGATAAGAACGTTCTTAACGGAACAGTTCTAGAGCACTGACTTAATTCCGTAAAATACGTTCCAAAAAACCCGCTCTTCAAAGGGTTAAGTCTTCTGTTCGTGCAGAGGCTGACGGCTTGCCCCCAGAACACAGGCTTACAAATACAGTTCTGTGCGTTGTCAAGTGGCACAGGCACACAAAAGACAGGCAGATAGTACTGTCATGTTCCCGAGAATCATTTGTGCTGACAAAGGGAGAACACGGAGCGGAACAAGCAGGGAGTGATCTGAACTCTCTCTCTCTAAACGTGGCTGTGACACGACGGCAGCGGGGTGGGGCGACACGGCCGCGTACGGGGCGCAGGAGCATGACCGAGTGACAGGTGGCGGGTGGGCTTTTGCGCGCGGGATTCGCGGGCGGTGGACGTCAGCAGGACGGGAGAATAACGCGGTGACGGCCTCCCTCGGGCGAAGCGTGAAACGTGCCGTGGGGCGGCGTGGAGCGATCAGACCGCCGTCATCAGGGGCGACACAACACTGTTGTCAAAGATCAGTCATCTCTCTCTCTCTCTCTCTCTCTCTCTCTCTCTCTCTCTCTCTCTCTCTCTCTCACACCCTCTCTCTCTCTCTCTCTCTCTCTCTCACACCCTCTCCCCCCCTCTCCCCCTCTCTCTCTCACCCTGCCCTCCAGCTTGGCACTGATGTTGGGGGATTCACACTTTGGGTGATCTGCTCGCTGACTGTGTGTATGCGTGTGAGCGTGTGAGCGCGCGTGTGTGTGTGCACAGGTATGTGTTTTAGCCTGCTGTGTTGGTATACACAGTCACACGTTTGAACAGACTGCCTGTGGACTGAACGGAGGGGAAACCCAGCACAGGGATGTCTGTGGGAGATGAGTTTCAGCCCTGCTGTCTTTGGCAGTTTCTGTGGCAGAATGACTCTGTATGCTGGGCTATAGTGGTCATCATAGCACAGGGGACACCCAATGTATTTTCATGACTACTCTGGACAACAGCGCTGGATGCTTCTAGTGGCTCTGAAACTCCCCATAACCCCAGATACGCTCCCGGTTGCCGTGGTGTTGTTCTCCAGCCATTGTGACTCTGACAGGCGTGACCTCACAGAGACGAGGCTGGCCTGGTGGGGGTCAAAGGTCAGCTTCACGCACTGCAGTAAGGCTGGTCGGGCATAGGGCACAGCTTTGCGTGTGACATCACGGGGACGTTATCAAAATGAAATCACAGACTAAGAGAGAAAAGCAGCTTGCCGTGGGAGAGGAAATTAAAATGGTCGTGGGTTGAGACATGAGCTGGAGATGTGCAGGTGGTGTGTTCAGCTGTATCCCCGATGGGCAGACATTAGCTGGAGATGTGCAGGTGGTATGTTCAGCAGGTGGTGTGTTCAGCTGTAACCCTGTGGGCAGGCTGAGGGGAAGCAGAGGCAGGTGTTAGTCCTACCTGCTGTGTGTGCCCAGAGAGAAGAGCCTGCAGGTTGGTGGTGTAGCCACAATATGATCTGCACAGCTGTTTGGCCCTTGAGCAAGGCCTTTAACCCCACATTGCTCCTGTCCCCTGCTTAGTCTAATCAACTGTATGTTGCTTTGGATAAATGTGTCAGCTAAATAAGTTATGAAAGTATTATTATTGTTAGTTTATTGTCAGAGGAGCTGTTTCCCCCATCCTCCTCCCTGTCGTGATCGTGCTAAAGAGAAGCGTTTGCAGTGCCTCTTATTCAAAGCTCAAAGCGGCTCATTTGTTTTGGCTTCCAGCGCGGCATCAGGAAGCGGTTTTGTCCCAGTTTGAGCGCTGGTGTGTTTGTGGAGCTCTACCCTGCGCAAATGTACATACATGCACACAAGTACAAACGCGCGTATACAAACCCACACTGACGTGCGCACACGCACTCGCACGGACACCCTCACGTCCTGCCACTGCATTAAGGAGCAGTTTTGGTGAGTGGTAGTCCCGCAACGCACACTGTGAGGCATTTTACATTTTAATACTTTGTTTTCTTTTCCCTCTGCCTTCCGAGAACTTTTTCCCCACTCCCCTCTCTTCTCAGTCAAAAGGTAAACGTGTGGCAACTTTACCCTGCCACAGTGGATGGCTATTTATAAACCCGAAACGGGAGTTTTAAAGGAGACGCGTCTAACTTTTGGGTAGGCCAGCCTCTGCTAAGCAGGGCTGGTTCTGGTGCGGTAATTTGCGCTGGAGCCGGAACTCAGAGCGCAGTGAATTAAAGTACCGTACTCGCCAAACGCGTCGGGGAGGAATTGTTTAATTCATAGCTTCCAGGCCTCTGGCAGGGTGCGCTCAGAGTTAATGGAGCATTATCTTGTTTGACCACGACAGCGCCTCGGAAGTGCTGTGTGCAGTTGACCAGTGCAGTTTGATAAAACACGTTTACGGTTGGATCCATCGCCCATCCGCCCGCTTGCAGATTGATTTCTGAACCTTTACAGGCCCTAGCCCCCCTCCCCGCTGTAACTGTGGAGTAAATTTGCACCTGAAACGATGCACCCAATTGCTGACTTGGTGCCGTGACGGCCTTTGAGGTACCGAATAAACTGGAGCTGTGTGAGGATTTACGATAAGGGCGAGAAAGATGTGTAATTTTCCCTTGTAGAGATTTGTCGATCGTCTCAATTGAGCCCCTAGGCTCTTTAATACTCTGCATCTATCTGTTCCCAAGCTGTTGCCAGTACTGATTGTTGCATCAGCGTTAGAATGTTCAGTTAAGGACATTCTGATCACATGTTTGTGATGTCACACCTTGACCCCTTGAAGAGTAGGTTATTTGGAATGTTTTAAAAATTCTACACCAGTGTTCTGGAACTCCAAATGACCAGTAGTGATCTTTGTATCAGCGTTAGAACGTTCGGTTAGGGTACTAGGAACGTTCCGATCGCATTGTGATGTCACAGCTGAAGAGGTTAATGTCGTCTCCTGTGAAGGTTGAGCTTTGGAGAGTGTAGTGGCTCACGGTCACTGGGGACAGTGTGCCCATATCCACACAGGTCTCTACCTGCCTCTGACGGTGGAGCACTGAGGAGCCGGCCTCTCTCCCTGGACTGTAAATCAATCAGACAGCCAGACGGTCCCTTTGATTTTGAAATGTCACCGCGTGCTGGTGGAGTAGCCAACCTGCCCGGGTCTGCACGCAAGCAGCTGTGTTCGCGAAGGCACTGTTGGCTCACATTTAGCATTTAGCCGATCGCCAGCGATCAGATCGCTGTTCACATCATCACGCAAAACCTTGGCAAAGTGCAGAGTTCGCGGGGTTGTGCACGTGCAGTTATCAGCGAAGAACAAGCACTGCATGGATGCGGGCATATTGCGTTCACTTAATATCTGATTGTTTGTTGTAAACAGAAAAGCGGGGATGTGGATCTTTTTGTTTAGATGCACTCTTTTCTCAGTTTTTACTGATTTGGAGAAGACTCTGCGACGGCATTTTCAGCTTTAGGAACGACCCGTTACATCAGGGGTGGGCAACCCTGGTCCTGGAGAGCCGCAGGGCGTGCTGGCTTTCGTTGTTGCTTGGCATTAATTGATCAATGAAAGCCGTTGATTGCACGGTTAACTCGCCTCACCTGGTTTCTTGGGTCTGAGTCGCTTGCTTATTTTAAGGTGGAGACGAAAGCCAGCACACCCTGCGGCTCTCCAGGACCAGGGTTGCCGACCCCCGTGTTACATAATCAATTCTTCTTTTAGGAATACGGTTTAGAAAAAACGGCTCCCTGAATCTAATGCGTGTAATAGCGGAGTAACCCCCCCCCCTCGTGTGCATTGTTCAAATAAGGTAAACGTTCAGGTGTCGCCCGGCCCTCCGACTGTAACCTACCCTCCACCTGACCGGTGTGGATTTCCCCGGCTCGCACATTCAGTTCAGACCGGAGGGACGGGGTGACCCGGGCGCCTGTCACTCCTCTGGATCCTCTCCGTCTAACCAGACGGGACCTCCGGGCTTTTGGGAGGTTTCTTTTGGGGGGGGGGGGGAATTTGGACAGGCTCAGCCTGGCCCCTGTCTCGTGGCCTGTATCGATTTCCCCTCCGCATCTGTACTTTCAGCTCCGGCTGGTAAAAGCCCTAAACGCCTCTGTGCTTGCGTAACCGCGGCGACCCTCCCGTTCTGCCACTCATAAATATTTAATGTTGCCTCACGGAATATGAGCGCTGCATTTCCATCGTGAATAATGACCACCTGTTGCCATTTGTGTTCATTATTCGCTTGGACTGGGTGAATTAAGATCTGTGTGTAGGTGTTTGTGTCTGTGTAATTAAAGTGTAATAATTATAGCTGTGTTTCACGTGTGTATATATACATTATTATTCGCATGTGTATATACACATTTGCTAAGTATACATGGTGCTGCATTTCTAGGCCAATTTCTGTTCGTTGCTGAAGTTGCTGCATGAAGCAGTTGTATAAATCAGTTCTTTGCTGGTCTGCTTGATATTTCTTCCTGAAGGAATGGCTTAAACACAAAAGCCATTCTTCAGCTGACTTGTGGGAAGTAGGTGGAATTTTGGATTGTTTCGCGGTGTAGTTTTTCAAAGCGATCCCGATCGGCGCGGCCAGACGTTTGTATCGTTTTACGGTCCGCTCCGCGTTAACTCCTAAACGTTCCGGCGAAAGTCCGGGTGTTTTTGCGGCGTTGGCAGTGTGAGTGTGTGAGTGTGTGAGTGTGTGAGTGTGTGAGTGTGTGAGTGTGTGAGTGTGTGAGTGTGTGAGTGTGTGAGTGTGGTCCGCGGCGTTCCTCGCGGCTGCGATCGCGCAGATGTTCTGGCACGGAACGTCCCGGTTATTCCCGGGACTTTTCGCGAGTCGTTTCCGACGGCGTTCCCGATGCCGGTACGGACGGCCGCGTTCTGGGAGTCCGGCTGCCAGATGCGCGCAGGGCGATGAGGAGGAGCGGCAGTTGTGCGTTGAAGAGGACATGCCGCTCGCCTTCTCCTGGTGACGGCAAGCTGTTTGTCACGTTGGAGGAAAGGGCGTTCGAGCCGGAGACGCGTCTGTGTGCAGTCCGCTGCCAAATCCCTTCCATCACGCCTCACATGTAAAAACATTCCTGCTAAATGACTGCTTTCTCATTGCAAATGATGTTATTTATAACATGATGCCATTTTCTATATTTTCTGTGTTTGTCATGTTTTGTGTTTTGTTTACATGCTTAAAGCCAGTGATTCTTCAGTCCCTCGCACTGTATCTCCAGATGGATTTATGGTTGATTAAAATAAATGAATAAATGCAAACAGTTTTTTTTACATTTCTCATTTCGTTAGGGTGCTAGTTAGTCAGTTGCTAGAGGCACTTCCAAATCCACTCCTTTTTTTTTTTTGCGTATGTGTCAAAACCAGCTAATTGGGGCTCATTGCAATGCAAGCCTGTTTCATGTTTGAGTAAAATGTTGTTGGCAAAAATCAGCCGTTTCTGAGAACACACAACCCAGCAGCGAAAGACCTGTTCTGTGCATTTGGATGAACTGGTTTTGGTGCGGGAACACCCACGCACACACACACACACACACACACACACACACACACACACACACACACACACACACTACACACACACTCTCACACACGCACTACACACTCACACACACTACACACACACACACACACTTTTGCCCGGCTGGAACGCTGCTTTTTGGGGCTGTTCTGGTGGCACACTGACCCCGTCCCTGACACGCAATTCATCACGGTCAAATTCCCAGAAATATGTAAAAATCCGAATGTGTGGAGTCTCACAGATACGGAAGGGGCCAGATTAGGATTCATGGATTCATACGGCGTTGTGGGCCCGGCTCCTCGGTGTTGACCTTGGATGGTGTGCGGGAGGAATCTGTGGAATTTCTCACTGCGGCGGGGAGAAGTCGAGTTATTAATGACTTCAGCTCTTTGAATGTTTCCTTTTTATGGCTCGCAGACTTTTTTTTATTTTTTATTTGTTTTCCCAGAATGCCCGGAGGCGTTCTCCGCAGCGCTTTCACGCCCGCCACACCTTCATGCTCCTTCCTCTTCCTCCTCCGATCGGATCGGAACGTTGCGGTGTTCCAAACGGTTCGTTTCAGGAAGCCTATTGTTTGGCCCTCGTCTCCGCCTGTTTTTTTTCTTTCTTATTTCTCTGCCTCATTTGGGCTTCCTGGACCTTCATTGGCCCAGCTCTGGTTCTCATATTCACAAACGCCAATAACCGACTCCAATGGCAACAAAACGAAAGCCTAGAATCGGGACTAGATACTGAAAACTTTCTTATGCGCTAAGGAAGAGATTGAATACACCAGACTAACAGAGAAACTGCCAACTGGGGGGGGGGGGGGTGACAACTGTACAAATTTCATTCCTACACTAATCAACCAATATGGATGTGCATACCTGCATATTAAAGGTGACGGCTGCATTTTAACCTCATATGGTTCCATTATCAATCCAGTGTGATGGACTACGGAGCCAAAACAACAGAAATTGTGCCACTGTCCAAGTACTTAGACCTCACTCTATGTATGGGATTACAGTTCAGAAAGGGTCCCGGAAAAGAAAAGTGCGTGACTACAATGAACTTTCTGTAACAAATGGCAGCTTCAGGGCTTTTCAGACGGGCCCTTATTGGGACCTACAGCTGCTTGGCTCATGTTCCGCGTGTCTCTGTAAAATGTGTTTTAATGTGACCCGACATCTTCTGCTCCCGTCATCTGTTTGTAGAGAATAAGGAATGAATGCTCTGAACGGCATGCGTGTATTCGTGTCATGTACAACGTTGTCCTTTAACAGTGGCAGTGTGAGAGACTGCTTCATCGCCCGACTTTGTTACTCGACAGGTTTCGTTTATTTAGACTGGTACCAGGCGGAATTCGTGGCGTCTGATTCAACTTTGCTCGTTCTGTTTTTTCCGCCGCAGCGAAACGGTAATTACATTGATCTGCGTGTTGCTCCGAGCAGGGCGCACTCCGTGTTTATGCTAAGCTGAGTCATTTAAGCACCGTAACATTATAGCCTGGTACACTGAATATCATCTGTTTGTTTATATTGGTGGTGTAAGAAAACACTTGAGAGAAACAGATGCATGGACTGTGGAACATAGAAAAGGTTATGTCTGGGGAGCTGGATGAGTGGAGTCCTATGAGTCAGGAGTTTGTGTGCGTGCTCGCTGTGTTTGTAGTCTGGAGTGTGTGCGTGCTCGCTGTGTTTGTAGTCTGGAGTGTGTGCGTGCTCGCTGTGTTTGTAGTCTGGAGTGTGTGCATGCTCGATCTGTTTGTGGCCAGGAGTGTGTGTTTGTGCTTGCTGTGTGTGTGTAGTCAGGAGTGTGTGTTTGTGCTTGCTGTGTGTGTGTAGTCAGGAGTGTGTGTGTGTGTGTGTGTGTGTATAATTACTGTGTGCGCGTAGTCAGGAGCGTGTGAGTGCTTGCTGTGTGTGTAGTCAGGAGTGTGTGTGTGTGTGTGTAATTACTGTGTGCGCGTAGTCAGGAGTGTGTGCTTGCTGGGTGCGCGTAGTCAGGAGCGTGTGTGTGTGTGTGTGTGTGTGTGGTCAGGAGTGTGTGTGTGTGTGTGTGTGTGTGTGTGTGGTCAGGAGTGTGTGTGGTCAGGAGTGTGTGTGGTCAGGAGTGTGTGTGTGTGTGGTCAGGAGTGTGTGCTCTGCAGCAGGCTTCTTGATGTGTCGTCCCAGCCACTCAGCCTGTACGACCTGCAGCACTCGAGCATGAAATGCGCTTTTAACTATGCTTGAGTTTTCATCCCCAACTTGCAGATGAGTCTGTACGCTGGACGTCTCCTAAAATGTGACCGTCCCATTTTGTGTCCCTGGGGTGGGGAAAATGGGCAACTTCCTTCCTCAAGCGTGTCAATGTCATCCAAGCGTTTGAGGAATGCAAAAGTTCAGTGGTGGCGTATTTTAAATGCATTCACAATATTTAGTCACAGTGACGCATTTGTTTTCCTCCCAGGTATATGGTAATTTATGGAATACAGCCAAACTCTAAATGTTTTCATGGGTTTATCATGCAGGAGGTAGCTTCGCGGCTAAGGTACATGAATATTGGTGGTTCAAGCCCTGGTGTAGCCATGATAAGATCCACACAGTTGTTGGGCCTTTGAACAAGGTCCGTAACCCCACATTAATCCGAGGGGGGATTGTCCCCTTCTTAAGTCTAATCAACTGTAATAACTTTGTGTTATTTAGCTTGCGCTTTTATAAATATTCATTATTTTGTGAAGTTCACAGAAGTCCAGCCTAGTCTCGCCGTTGTTTTGTTTTTGTGTGCTAGCGAGCACCAGGCACGTTTCGCCAATGTCATCTTAAGTAAACATTTAATGAACATGCAGGTTCCTTCTGGCGTGTGAGCGGAGTGCCCCTGTTTGCTTTCCACTCTGCATGTGAACGCTCGACTTGTTCAGTCACATCGACACGTTCGCTATATTTGGAACATATTTCATCAACGCTCTGCTCAGGTAGCATCTGCAGAACTAGCCTGACATGTCTGCATCATCATAAAGAGCCAGTAATTCCGGAGGTAGTTTGGTTTAGTTCCAGCGTTACGAATGACCAGTTTTCTTTTGTCTTACTGGCCATGTCTTCTTTCGCATTTCCTGTTTTTCTATATCGGTCAACCCTCGACTGCCGTTTCGGTTTGGGGCCGGCCCCTGCCGGCGTGTACCTCGTGGAAAGAACCGGGATGTTTTTTTTTGGGGTGTTTTAGCAGTTGTAGCCGCACGCTCCACTGGGTAGTCGCAGAAGCTCTTTAGATCTCCTCTCGGTCGTGTTACTCCGACCGGGATATTTAAGAAGTGCTGAGTGCACCACTTCCAAAGAACAAATACTGTGTTTGGTGCTCACCCTGAGAGCTAAATGCGACCGCAGAATGTCACCACGGTGTTCCTTTGACGGTACTGGGGGGGGGGGGGGAGGGAGGGGGGGGGTTAAGCCAGGCAGTTCTGTACTCCCGTGTACCAGGCTGGTGTGCGTTCCGGAATGTTCTCGTGTGTCACGACCGTAGCGGGTCACCTCAGGGTGAGGGGGC
>NC_083763.1:11642467-11717467 GCF_963514075.1 Conger conger | reverse complement strand
GCGTGCGTGCGCGTCCGCGTGCGTGCGCGTCCGCGTACGTGCGTGTGTCTGCGTGCGTGTGTGTGTCCGCGTGCGTG
The DNA here is from genome assembly GCF_963514075.1 of Conger conger. NCBI lineage: Eukaryota > Metazoa > Chordata > Actinopteri > Anguilliformes > Congridae > Conger > Conger conger. The sequence continues at coordinate 11,717,390 of NC_083763.1, read as the reverse complement.
TGCGTGCGTGTGCGTCCGCGTGCGTGTGCGTCCGCGTGCGTGTGCGTCCGCGTGCGTGTGCGTCCGCGTGCGTGTGCGTCCGCGTGCGTGTGCGTCCGCGTGCGTGTGCGTCCGCGTGCGTGTGCGTCCGCGTGCGTGTGCGTCCGCGTGCGTGTGCGTCCGCGTGCGTGTGCGTCCGCGTGCGTGTGCGTCCGCGTGCGTGTGTGTGTCCGCGTGCGTGTGTGTGTCCGCGTGCGTGCGTGTCTGCGTGCGTGCGTGTCTGCGTGCGTGTGTGTCTGCGTACGTGTGTGACCTTCGCCCTCGTGGAGCCGTGTCGGGGAGCGTCCTTAGGGTTGGCCCTGCGGAAGGTTCTGGGCCCGCGCCCTTAGGGTCAGCCCTGCGGAGAGTTCATAGCCCTGCGGAAGGTTCTGGGCTCCGGCCCCGGCGGATAGTGGCCTGTCAGCAGCCTATTGAAATGAACGGGCTGAGTGCTGCACTCCTGTCACAGCGGGGGGAGAGGGGGGCGGCAGGGTGTGCCGAGGGGTTTAAACTCGGTGCCCTGTGTTATATGACATGGGTGCTTTAGTGTCGCCGTGCGTTCCGACCGGACTGGTTTCCCAACCTGTCGATTCTCGGCATAGAGCGTCCTCAAAGATCGAACCTTTCCCCCACTCAGGCTGCGAAATGTTTTCCCAGCCATTTTAGAAAGTAAACTCTTGCAATGGCTTACAAATGTCAGGACCTATTTCCTGAGTTCTCGCGGCTCATATTTCAGCACGTGGGCATTGTTTGAAGAATTAGTTCTGTCGTAGGCCTGGAGGAACACAAACGTCAGTGTTTGTCTGAAACCCCGGCTGGGGTTTCTGTGGTGGTGCACGATTGAGGTATTTCTATTCATTTTACGGAATAACGCTTTGTCACGGTCTTAGTCATGGTATGTGCGATTGCAAAAGACATGTTGAGTTCTTTCGAGGTTGATGGATGTGAAACGCTGCGGCGGACTCGTATGTCCCATAATCCTTCAGCCACAGATTTCATTGATTGGTTGATCGATCGATTGAGTCATTCATACATGTTGTATTTTTTTTTGTTTCATATCTTGTGTAGAGGTGAAATTCGCATATAGCTTGCTACACTCGTGGTGCCTGCTGGGAGTTGTAGTTTGCTTCCCATCTGTGGCCAATGTAGGTATTGGAATCCATTTGTGCCAAGGCACTGAAATGAAGCACTTAAGAGCTTAACCAAAACCAGCAGGTGCTGCGTCCCTCCAGGGCTGGGGTTTGAGACCCTGGAATGTATCCTGCAGGTTTTCCTTACCAGTTCCTGCTGCGCTGTACGGATGGTGATTCGGTAATATTGGGGGGGAGCCTTCTGAGAGAGGGGAGCCTTCTGAGAGAGGGGCGCTTTTAAAAGTTTTGCGGTGTAACGTTGAAACCCTCCCTCTGGGGTTACCCTAGACCGTAGAGCCCGGCTGCCCAACCCTGTTCCTGGAGATCTACTGTCCTGTAGGTTTTCACTCCAACCCTGACAAAGCACACCTCATTCAACAGCAAGAGATGTCTGCTAATAAGTAGAATCAGGTGGTGCGGAGAAACGCTGAACTCGATGCGGTCCTCACTCCTCAGGAATGACTGACGTTTAAATATTGAAAACATGAGGCAGTCAGATTGCCTGGGCAACTATGAACAGGTTGGACTGGTCTGCACACGGACTGTAGCCCTAAAACCGTTCTCACACACTCTCACACACTCTCACACACTCTCACACACTCTCACACACTCTCACACACTCTCACACACTCTCACACACTCTCACACACTCTCACACACTCTCACACACTCTCACACACTCTCTCTCACACACACTCTCTCTCACACACACTCTCTCTCACACACACTCTCTCTCACACACACTCTCTCTCACACACACTCTCTCTCACACACACTCTCTCTCACACACACTCTCTCTCACACACACTCTCTCTCACACACTCTTGCGCACACACACACACTCTCTCACACACACACCAAAGCTGGGCAGAGCAGCGCGTAACCCCATTTGGACGGGAGGACAGCGAACTCAACGGCCAATGGGCGGTGGGGTTTCACTATCGAAGCGGGGACCTTTCCTTTTTTAACGGGGGGTGTCCTGCCGGCTTTTGGTCACACGTCCTCGCCGAGCGTGAGCAGGCCAAGCGTTCGTCACCCGGGGGCTATTAATACATTTTAAGAGGCGCTATTTTTACCGCGCACAATCCCACACCATAACAAATCTCCCTGGGAACGTCTGCTGGTCACCGCCTGGTCAGAGAGCACGTCGGTTGAAGCCATTTTCTTTTTCTCTATATTCTCCCTGGGAGAGGGGGCGTCATCAATTAGTTTGTTTCACCCCCCCTCCGCCGCCACCTGAACATTGCGTACTCAAAATGGCGTATGCTTTTTGCGTATCGCATTGCGTTTTTCTTTCTCCGTCGAGCATAAAGAAAGTGCGGAGTCGTCGATTTCATACTGAACTTCTCAGGGGCCGAATGAGTGGAGATCGCTGCCCTATGGCGGGTCATAAAGAATTCAGGTGGAATGTTTGTTTACCTGTACTCGTTATGTACGTAGAGGCCTGAAAGCAGCTCCGCTATCCAGTCCCTGCGCTTTAGTCTTCCTGCTGATTTTCCTAGCAGTCCGCGCGTCACTCAAACCCTTCACACAGACGTTCATCAACCTCTCAAACGGTGCGTCCCTTTAAACAGTTTCGCTAAGAACTTAAACCCATTTGCTAATTTACCTCCTCCGTCATCCGACGGCATGTAATATGCAGTGCACAGATCCACTAACCTCATGTTTGTATTTCCGATTCTAGCAGGCCTTTCACAGCCTTGTAGGGAAGTCGTGCCTGAGTGCTGTACGACGCTTCTTTTACCTCACAACCCTCCCCGCCTCAAATCTGAGCTTCTAAAAACTCATTGAGCCCCAGGTGCCGTCTTTTGATTGCATTTTGCTAAATTGACGCGTAAAAATGTAGTTTTTCGTCGCGGCGCTCAGGGCAGTGAAAAGCAGTGCTGTTGATCAGTAATGTGTTAAGTGTGAGCGGCCATTTTGGCTCCGGCACTCTGAAACATGCGCGCCTTTGGGGTGTAATGTGATGATGGGGGTCATTTGGCTCCAGAAACCGTTTTAGCTGGGAAGAGAGAATTTGCTTTCAGACTATTCTGCTGCCTTTTGCATTTCCGGTAATATTATCCTGAATTTTATTCGCTGGAGGTCAGATGTAGTTGTCGGAACCATGACTTCGTCGAATATGTCTTCATTGTGAAACTGTCTCTCTTGAACTTCGCTTAACCCTTTTGAAGTGTAGGTTTTTGGGGATTTTGGATTGACCAATTGTATTGGATTGGACAGATAATTGTAACCGCTTGTGTTATAGGCTACAGAAAATATTAGCCAAGTGTTTCAATTGGCCATTTAATTCCCAAGAGGGGGGGCGCTCCTTCGTCCACCTAAAAGAAGGTTCTGGAGAGTGCTGTTACGTGCGCATCAGCCAAAAGCCAGCTGTGTAGAATTACTTTTTTTCTTTACCACATTCATGATCTCACCTTAAAGGGTTAACTTGTCTTCGACCTCATGCATTCGATTTCTCGTATGCAAGATTGCAGGGAAACGACCACAGTGGCTTATTCTCCACGGATGTTATTTTTAACAGGATAATGTCGGCTGGGCTACCCCTCCGGTGTTATGGGAAATGGCAGGCGAGGTTGGCGAGGGTTCGAGGGCTCCGTAGGGCTGAGAACAGTCTGAGAAATGTCACAGCCCAGTTCTCTCTGAGCGCAGCGCCCCCGATTGCGCTGGGCGGGGCTGAGCTGAGACAAGAGCGTGCCGTCCCGCAAACAGCTGCTGTGTGTGTGTGTGTGTGTGTGTGTGTGTGTCACAGAGTGTCTGTTTCTGTGTGTGTGTGTGTGTGTGTGTGTGTCACAGTGTCTGTTTCTGTGTGTGTGTGTGTGTGTGTGTGTGTGTGTGTGTGTGTGTGTGTGTGTGTCACAGTGTCTGTTTCTGTGTGTGTGTGTGTGTGTGTGTGTCACAGAGTGTCTGTGTGTGTGTGTGTGTCTGTCTCTCACAGAGTGTGTGTGTGTGTGTCATAGTCTGTGTGTGTGTCACAGAGTGTCTGTCTGTATCTGTGTCACAGAGTGTCTGTGTGTGTGTGAGTGTGTCACAGAGTGTGTGAGTGTGTCACAGAGAGTGTGTGTGTGTCACAGAGAGTGTGTGTGTCTCACAGAGAGTGTGTGTCTCACAGAGAGTGTGTGTGTCTCACAGAGTGTGTGTCTCACAGAGTGTGTGTGTGTCTCACAGAGTGTGTGTGTGTCTCACAGAGTGTGTGTGTGTGTCACAGAGTGTGTGTGTGTGTCACAGAGTGTGTGTGTGTGTCACAGAGTGTGAGAGTGTGAGAGTGTGAGAGTGTGAGAGTGTGAGAGTGTGAGAGTGTGAGAGTGTGAGAGTGTGAGAGTGTGAGAGTGTGAGAGTGTCGCGGAGTGCGTGTGCGGGTTCTGGCGTGGCACAGCACGCAAATATCAGACTCCGAGTAGCAGCTGATGACACGCTGGGCTCGTCTCGGCTTTGCATGTCAGGCTCTGTTCCGCCGCTCGTTCTGAGGGCTTATGTAACGGTGTGTGAGTGATGGAGGGGGGGGTACATGTGGGAGCGCCCTGGGGGGCATAGCTGAGCAGTGCCGTCACGGCCTGCACAGGGGCCAGAGCAGACCTCTCTCCTGTGATGCCGGAGTTTGGGGTTTGGGCCCCCTGTAGACCCCTCTCCTGTGATGGAGGGGTTTGGGGTTTGGGCTCCCTGTAGACCTCTCTCCTGTGATGGAGGGGTTTGGGGTTTGGGCCCCCTATAGACCTCTCTCCTGTGATGGAGGGGTTTGGGGTTTGGGCTCCCTGTAGACCTCTCTCCTGTGATGGAGGGGTTTGGGGTTTGGGCCCCTGTAGACCTCTCTCCTGTGATGGAGGGGTTTGGGCTCCCTGTAGACCTCTCTCCTGTGATGGAGGGGTTTGGGGTTTGGGCTCCCTGTAGACCTCTCTCCTGTGATGGAGGGGTTTGGGGTTTTGGCCCCCTGTGGACCTCTCTCCTGTGATGGCGGGGTTTGGGGTTTTGGCCCCCTGTAGACCTCTCTCCTGTGATGGAGGGGTTGTGTTTGGGGCCCCTGTAGACCTCTCTCCTGTGATGGAGGGGTTTGGGCCCCCTGTAGACCTCGAGCCGGCTGCTCACTTTCCGGGGAAAAGCCTGGAGGCCAGAGCCTGGTGACAAGTGCGTGTGTGCGTGCGATCAGTGTTCTCGCACCCAGGGCGATCGAGGCAGGGGAGCTGGCCGATGCGTACAAACCCTGGGCTCTGCCTGCAGTCGCACTGTTATCAGCACACTTTATATACACACACACACACACACACACACACACACACACACACACAGACTCTCTCTCCCTCCCCCCCTTTCCCCTGTCTCTATATCCCTCCGTTCTGTCTGTTAAAGGAGCGTTGCGTGTTTAAGGCGTCGCGGGGTATGCGGGGAGTTTATTACTGAAATGAGCGCAGTGGCACTTGGGTTAAATTGAGTGAACTGGGCGGGGGCCAGGCCCAGGGAGGGAGAGGGCTGTGCTGGTGGGTTTGTTGTGCTGAAACCCTCCCTGTGGGTTCGGGCTCCAGCGTTAGTGGCAGTTGGACGCCTTTTCCGAACGCCAACTGCACTCCCGCGAAAATGCACCCACGGTAAATGTGTTTAAATGAGGACCTGTCATCACAATGTGCCATTCATGCATAATGGGCCTGTCAGGGAATTGTAGCATTTTAACACGTCTTTGTTTTTTGTTCCTTTAACTCTGCTCCACTTAAGAATAACTGGGATAATGAAGTTGCCGCTGCTATTAGGATAAAAAATGTGCTTAATGCAGTGTGCGTTGAGAGTTTGAGGTGCATCTGAAGGGCAGTGCCTCTCTCGGTCTGTGTCTCTCTCTCGGTCTGTGTGTCTGTGTGTCTCGGCCTCTGTCTGTCTCTGTCGGTCTCTCTGTCGGTCTCTCTGTCGGTCTCTCTGTCGGTCTCTCTGTCGGTCTCTCTGTCGGTCTCTCTGTCGGTCTCTCTGTCGGTCTCTCTCTCTGCACCTTCTCACTGCTGCAACCCTGTAGGAATGCCACTACCCCCCTGGGCTCAGAGCCACCGGCCTAGTCCCCTCCTCTCCCGAGCGCTCCGGGCTGGGACTGGGCCAATCACAGCACAGCTGGCCTCAGCTAGGGTTGGGTCGGAGCCAATCGGAACTCACTCGGCATGTGGGAAGGGTGCCGCAGGGCCAATGGGAGCGCAGGGGATCTTGTGAGCGGTGTGGGCCGTAGCCAATGGGAGCGTGCCCAGTGGGGGTGCGTGAGGGGAGCTGCTGAGAGCCCACAGTAACCTGCATTCCACAGAGTCACTGATGGGACGGGTCCATGGAGCTGTCCATCACAGTGCTGATGTCACCTGCCAGTCTTTTTATTTTTAAAGGGGTATAGCCACTGAGATCTAGGTCCCTTTACGGCACAGCCCTTTTTACATGGCAAAATAAAAACCGTAAAGATTATACAGTATAGGGCAGTGGTAAAAAAAAAAAAAAAACCTGTTCCTAGAGATCTATCACCCTGTAGGTTTTCAGTCTAATCCCGACAATACACGCCTCATTCAACAGCTACAGATCTTGTTGAGCTGCTAATTGGTGGAGTCAGGTGTCCCAATTTGGGGTTGAAATGAAAACCTCCGGGATGGCGGAGTTCCAGGAACAGGGTTGATTAACACCGGTACGGGGCATTACGATATAAAGCATTGATGAAGAGAAAAAAGAAAATCGAATAAACGAAAGGACAGGAGATATTAACGTGATTATGCTAAACTGGTGCGTATGCTGTCCTGTGTATGTGTCTGCCAAGCCATCTGAGCTTGTCATATCGGGTAGTCCAGTAGTGCACTGGGGTTTATTCCATATGTGTGGTGCCTGCACGCTAAGTTCTCCCTTAGTCTGCCTGTTCTCGGGTGTGTCTACTCTACTGCATTCCTGTGTTTGTGTACAGTCATTTTACAAGTCATTATAGGTCATTTCGGGTGGTGCGTTAATTTGGGTGGGAGCTTAGCAAGTTAAAGGTAATTCATTTCACTCAACCCACAGCTGGACCTATCATGCAGAGTTGTTCCCCTGCCCAATGAATGTGTTCTCACTGCTGGGGTCAGGGAGGGTCAGGGAGGGTGGGGAGTACTGTGAGTTTGGGACCGTGCTGGTGTCTCTGTGATGGTTGCCGATGACGCTCACCGCTCTCTTCCTCTTTTCTCTTCCAGGGACTGTCGACTCAGCCCTCCATCCGCTTCACTGGAAACCAAGGGGTAAGGACGGCCACACCGTGCGCTTTATTTCTGCTCCTCCCTCCCTCCCCATGGATCGAGTAGATGGATGCAGTGGTTGTTTGGGTCGATGGATACAGTGGTTGTTTGGGTCGATGGATACAGTGGTTGTTTGGGTAGATGGATCCAGTGGTTGTACAGGTAGCAGTTGAAATTGTACTTCCCTCTAGGGTCTTTCAGCGCACTTATCCCTGGTTATGGGTATGCACTTTTTTGTACATCGCTCTGGATAAGAGCGTCTGCCAAATGCCAATAATGTGATGTTTGGGTAGATGGATACAGTGGTTGTTTGGGTAGATGGATACAGTGGTTGTTTGGGTAGATGGATACAGTGGTTGTTTGGGTAGATGGATACAGTGGTTGTTTGGGTAGATGGATACAGTGGTTGTTTGGGTAGATGAATACAGTGGTTGTTTGGGTAGATGGATGCAGTGGTTGTTTGGGTAGATGGATGCAGTGGTTGTTTGGGTAGATGGATGCAGTGGTTGTTTGGGTAGATGGATACAGTGTTTGTTTGGGTAGATGGATACACTGGATGGTTGAGTACATGGATACAGTGGTTGTTTGGGTAGATGGATGCAGTGGTTGTTTGGGTAGATGGATACAGTGGTTGTTTGGGTGGATGGATACAGTGGTTGTTTGGGTGGATGGATACAGTGGTTGTTTGGGTAGATGGATACAGTGGTTGTTTGAGTAGATGGATACAGTGGTTGTTTGGGTAGATGGATACAGTGGATGGTTGAGTAGATGGATACAGTGGTTGTTTGGGTAGATGGATACAGTGGATGGTTGCACCACCCGTGACCCCCCCCCCCCCCCCCCCCGTGACCCCCCCCCCCCCTGCACCACCCCTGACCCCCCCCTGCACCACCCGTGACACCGCATGCAACATAACTCACAACAATTCACGACCATCTCACACGCGCATAATGCATGAATCGAGTGTGAAATTGTGCTGCTCTTAGGTTCCCATTATGCCTGAGTAATGATTTGTGTGTGTGTGTGTGTGTGTGTGTGTGTGTGTGTGTGTGTGTGTGTGTGTGTGTGTGTCCCTCCCTCAGGCAGGCTGTGAGCCGTATTTTAAGCTCATTGTATGCGTGTGCTGTAAAAAAAAAACCCTGTGGAATGCGATCTTCCCCCCCGGCTCCGTACGACTCGGCATTATAACCTCCGGAACGAGTGCCAAGTTTTTTTTTGGTTGTTTATCTTTCAAACTTAAATGTCAAGTTCCGAAGAGAAGAAATTAAGTCCTGTCGGTGTATGCCGAGGTATAGCTGGAGTTCAAAAAGTGTTGAAATAATTTGTCAGATCCGGTTGTTTTTATGCTCCCATCGCCGGTGTGCGTGTTCATGTAATGACAGTTACAAAACATTCCCAGCAGGCATATTGGTAGGCCAGCCCACATAAACGGTGGGGTTCTCATCGCTGACCTGAGGAATGGAAGACCTTAGGGCTTAATACTGCTTTAAGACCCTACTGTACGTTTGCCCACTTATTAGAAGAAAACTAGAACTACATTTAAAAAAAAAAAAAAGTTTTACTTCTGGTTTGTCACTGAAAATTTTTTTACTTAAAAATGTTTGATACATTCGAATAATCCTGTAAAATTGGACTGATAATTTAAAAAATAAACAAAGCGAGAACTTCACTTGCCAGTGAAGTTTCAGATGAAAACGAAAGTGTGGCCCTGCAAGCAGGTTTCCATTCCTGTGAAACGGATAGCGCACGCGGAAAGACCTCCTGGTGTTTCGCTGTTAGGAATTCAGAAACGTCACAAGCCCTGCACAATAGCCCGCGGCCCTTTCTTAGCACTAGTGAGGACAAGTCAGCCCGTGTGATTCTGCGGTTTCTCTGTTGCAGCAAATTGGTGTTACAATCATGACGGTCTCGCCCATTAGTTTGGGAATGTTTGTCATTCTGTTAATGGGTGTGTTTATCAGGTTGATAAAGGTTTCATATGAGAAGGACCAAGTTTGTATTGAGTAGCAATTGGCCAATTGGCTACCTGTGCTCGACGACTTCCTCTGCAGACTGAATCGGGTGCAATCTCACCTTGTCCTCTGCCTTCTGGACGTAGTTCATAAAGGTGGAGGTTTGTCATGTGGCTTTTTTGAGGAAATTAGAAGTCCCTGAGTTGACATTTCCGCCCGGAACAGGGAGTGCAGGCACTTCCCACTTGCACTTGCTCAACTCTTTGAGTTCCTCTGGTCAACGTGCAAATGCTTCACTCCCAGTTTGCTCACAGTTTGATGAGTCAGTGTTTTTCAGCTTTTATCAGAAGAAATTAGGGGAGTGTTAGGGCGCCATTGGCGTATATTGTGACGCAGGATAGGTTCACTGAGTAAAACCTCGATCTCTTCCAAAACTGGAACATGCACTGAAGTAATAACAGCTGTTCCAGGTTTTACTCTGTGAACTTATCCAGGTAATTCAGTAATGTTTCACATTGCACCGCCCTGTATCTGTGCCAGTGTAGATTCACAGTGGAGCCTGTGTCTGCGCTGATGTAGACGTTCAGGCTGTGTTGGGCTCTGTGCTGATGTAGACGTTCAGGCTGCGTTTGGCTCTGTGCTGGTGCAGACGTTCAGGCTGTGTTGGGCTCTGTGCTGGTGCAGACGTTCAGGCTGTGTTGGGCTCTGTGCTGGTGTAGATGTTCAGGCTGCGTTGGGCTCTGTGCTGGTGCAGACGTTCAGGCTGCGTTTGGCTCTGTGCTGGTGTAGACGTTCAGGCTGTGTTGGGCTCTGTGCTGGTGTAGACGTTCAGGCTGTGTTGGGCTCTGTGCTGGTGCAGACGTTCAGGCTGCGTTTGGCTCTGTGCTGATGTAGACGTTCAGGCTGTGTTGGGCTCTGTGCTGATGTAGACGTTCAGGCTGTGTTGGGCTCTGTGCTGGTGCAGACGTTCAGGCTGCGTGTGGCTCTGTGCTGGTGTAGACTGGCAGGACGCCCTGCTTCGCTCTGGCCCTGCGCTCTGGCCCTGCACTCTGCTGTAGGTGGTCTGTGCGCTGCTGGACAGCTGTAGTCGTACTTGGGCCCCAGCACTCTGCTCTCACTATGACGGGGGGGGGGATCAGACAGCCTGTCTCATGCTCGGCACACCAATTTTACACGCCGTAGTGCCATTTAAACGGGTTCTGTCAGAGCCTGGCTCCGTCAGTCTCAGTATTTGCACTTTGCATGCCAGCCGGTTACGGCCGGGACAGCCCAATCTCAGGCACTAAAATATGTGTTGTGGCGCAGCCCGTGAGATCACCTCAGGCCTCCTCCACTTTGCCTTTGAAACTTTTCAGCTGATGTTCATGTTTTTCGTCTCTTCCTTTGGTCATCGTTACAGTATGCTTGGAATTAAGACGTGCGCGCAGACGTTTTGTATGTTTGTGTACGTATGTGTATGTGCGTTTCTGTTTATATATATGTATATGTATATGTATGTGTATGTGTGTGTCTGTCTATGTCTGTGTGTATGTACGTGTGTGTGTGTTCCTCTGTGGATGTGTGTGTGTGTTTCTCTGCGTATATGTGTATGTAAATTTCTGTGTATATGTACTTGTTTGTGTATGTAAATGTCTGTGTATATGTACGTGTTTGTGTTTGTAAATGTTTGTATATGTACGCGTTTGTGTTTGTAAATGTTTGTGTGTATGTACATGTTTGTGTATATGTAGGTGTTTGTGTATATGTGCATGTTTGTGTATATGTGCATGTTTGTGTATATGTACATGTTTGTGTATATGTACATGTTTGTGTATATGTAGGTGTTTGTAAATGTTTGTGTATGTAAGTGCGTGTGTGCACATGCATGAGTGAGTGTTCTCCGGTATGTGCGCACACGTTTACGTGTTTGCTAATGACCCGGGGGGAATTCTGCTCGTGTAAGCACACGGAACGCCTGCTTTGTGTTCAGGCGGCAGGTCGGTGCACATTGCAGCTTTGCAGCGCTGCAAGGTGTGCCTGTAAATAAGCCCATTATACTCTGTACAGTATACTTTTCTCAAGGCCATAATTTAGCCCTGTGAAATGAAGACTGACAGCTGTTAACACAGTGAAAGCGAGCCAATGCCTCTGTTTATCGTACTTGGAAAGGAAATGCATCCATCAAAGTTTGAATACGGTTTTCAAATAAAGGTTATTGAATTCAAATTTATTTGTATAGCGCTTTGCACAAAGCCGCTTTGTGTAGGATTATGTGCAGGATTCCACAGCCGGTGGTTGACATGACTTTAGTTCCTGTCACTGTTAGCATTTTGATTTAATTTTATTAGTTTGACAAGGACAGAGCACGTTGGTAACATTTGTGTAAATGCACCAGGTAGACTAATTTTCATCTGATTGTCAGCGATGCTCCCCCTCCCCCTCCCCCCACTACAGCAGGAGCTGGGGAGCCTTTTCAGTGATACGGAGCGGAGGTGTCTGTTGCAGCCCGGGCGGTTTAACGGCCCGTCCCGTTTCTATCCCGGGACGGTTACGTGGCGCAGAAGCGGCCGGGGCCGCAGACTGTGGTTTGACAGTTGGGATAATCGGCGATTGAGCACTTTAAGCTGTCTTTAGTTGTGACAGAGGCGGCATTGAAAGCTCAGCCGGTTTGCGCGTTTGAGTGAATCAGCACTATTCACGGAGCGCCGGGCCCGAGTTAAAGCCTTTTCCGCAGGCCCCGGGATCTGGCGGCCCGGGGGGGCCGGCTGCCCTCATTGGCCCGGGGGAGGGCGGGCGGGCGGGGCTACCGGTGCGGCCGGCCTCCCCGATTGGCCGGGTGGACGGTGGGACTGCGTCAGAGTGCACGGTCATCTCTGCCCTGCTCGGTCATCTCGGCTGCGGATTATCTGGCGCATAATGGACCCCGTCTCCTTTTCCGTATTAGATTTCACGCAGAGATGTTACAAAAGAAAGGAGGTTTTCGCAGGAAGTTCCCAGAAATGGCCGTGTGTCAGACTGTTGTTTTGTAGTAGGCGCGCAACGATGGGGCTGAATCGACGCGTTCGTCAGGTCGTCACTGTAAATGAGAATTTGTTCCTGTCCGACCGCCCCGGTTAAATACAGGCCTTAAAATAGTTCGCGGTTGATCCAGCAGACTAGGACACGGGTGACAGGCCGTTGTCTTATTTCTGGAATTTTCCATTAGCCGCGTCTCGTCTCTAAGTGGCCGGACGCGTGGGAAGCGATTAGTCATGTTTTCTTGACACGCGCGAGCGGGGAGGTGGTGTCATGGCGGGGATCAGCGTCGCTAAACCGCCGTTTTTGCGAAGGCGCACCTGTGTCGCTGAGGTCACCGGGCGGCGCTCTGCCGATTAGGGCCCTCTGACCGCTGACCCCTGCCCCCCCCCGGCGGGGTCGCGGAGGGAGGGCGCTGTCCTGGGGGAGCGGAGCGGCTGTATTCAGGGAGAGGGCGGAGGGGCGGCTCTGCGGTGGCCTGGGGAGAAAGGGCCCTTTGTTTCCCATCGGCCCTCAGGAAGAGGAGAACAGAGGAGACGCCGAATCCAGAGCCCCCGCGGGAGGGAGGGAGGGAGGGAGGGAGGGGGGGGGAGAGAGCTGAGGGCTGTCAGTTTTCCTGCTGAAACGGAATGGTGGAGGGTCAGGGCTTTTGGGACTTGCGGCAGCTCTGAGTTTGTGGTGCGTGTGTGTCATGGTGAACTGTGCGTGTCAGGGCATCTGTGCACCAAACTGTGAGAGAGTGGCAGAAGAGGGAAAGTGTGTGTGTGTGTGTGTGTGTGTGTGTGTGTGTGTTAGGTAAAAAGTGTATGTATGTGAGGTGGAGGAAGAGAGGGAGAGAAAGTGCGTGTCTCTCCATTCTCATGTACGGGTGCGTCTGTGTGTGTGCGTGCATGTTTGTGTGCTCAGGCCTGTGCGTGTTGGCAGTCCAGTGGAACTCAATCAGGAAGTGATGCGACAGCTGATAGCCTTTTTTTCACGACAGCTCGTGAAGGGAGTGTGGCTGTGGCTGTGGCTGTGGCTAGTACTCGCACACTGTTCAGCCCCCAGGCTGTCAGACGCACTGCCTCTTTAACCCTGTCCGCAGGGAACACCCGACACTGCTCCTTTTGTGTCGGGCGCAAGAGCATAAAATAATTATTAAAGATGAGCGGACAATTCTCATGAGCTTATTTTTTTTGTCTAGCAGGAATGTGCCAGACCTCGATCTTTTTCTCAGTAACAGACAGTTCCAGGAAGAGTGAGGGGAACTCTGTTTATTTTTAGGTGGCCCACCTGCAGGTTTCACACACGCACACACACATGGTGTGTGCGTATGTCCAGGGGTCAGAGGTCACCGTGCCCTGCCTACAGGCCACTGCTCCACCCTTGTTAGTCCTGCTAGCCGTCAGTCAATCAGGCTGAAACCCCGGAAACCTCATTTTAACCCCAGTGTGTGCTAAAAAATCAAGTGCGTATACGAAGGCACGCCACTGAGAACTGCCTGAGGAAAGCCTTGACCCAAGTCAGTTTCGAGTCGTAGAATGTTCTAGTTCCCACTTTTGTGCGAGAGGAGAGCGTTTAACGAGAAGGAGACTGCCTGGCTCCTGTCAGCAGGCTCTGAAAGCTGCGTCTGATTGGAGGGTGTCGCTGGGAGAGACGGCCCTCTTCACGGGGGCGTGTCCAGCAGCTGGCCCTGCGCTGTGATTAGTGTAATTTGGCTCTGGGCGCTGGGGGTTATTTTCTCCCCCCAGACTCTCGGCTGCTTTCAGTCTGAAACACCTGCAGCAGGGTCAGACTGGAGAAGAGGGGTTTCAGGGCTTTAACGTGTGTGTGTGTGTGTGTGTGTGTGTGTGTGTGTGTGTGTGTGTGTGTGTGTGTGTGTGTGTGTGTGTGTGTGTGTGTGTGTGTGTGTGTGTGTGTGTGTGTGTGTGTGTGTGTGTGTGTGTGTGTGTGTGTGTGTGTGTGTGTGTGTGTGTGTGTGTGTGTGTGTCGCTCTGTGTGTGTGTGTGTGTGTGTGGCTCTGTGTGTGTGTGTGTGTGTGGCTCTGTGTGTGTGTGTGTGTGTGTGTGTGTGGCTCTGTGTGTGTGTGTGTGTGGCTCTGTGTGTGTGTGTGTGTGGCTCTGTGTGTGTGTGTGTGTGGCTCTGTGTGTGTGTGGCTCTGTGTGTGTGTGGCTCTGTGTGTGTGTGGCTCTGTGTGTGTGTGGCTCTGTGTGTGTGTGGCTCTGTGTGAGTGTGGCTCTGTGTGAGTGTGGCTCTGTGTGTGTATGTGTGTGTGTACCTCTGTCACTCGGAAGAGAAGGCAGTCACAGGTGGCGGTGGTGCAGAGGAGCTGCTCAACACAACCCACAGCCGCCTCTGCTTTCAGAGTCACAAGCCTGGCGGGACAGTTTCTCTAGCCTTTCCAAAGAAACCCACATTTTCTCACCTTGTGAAAACACTCTCAACCCTTTTAAGGTGTAATGTGTGAGTAGAGTGTTCTTAACTGCACATTCTAATGCTGATGTCAAGCGACGGAGTTCTAGAACACTTGGCTCAGAATTAAAAAGGAATAATAACCTTCCAAAAAAACCTACGCTCCAAAGGGTGAAGGTCTGCCCCCCCCCCCGCTGAAGAAAGGGCATTCAGAAGGGCATTCGGCTGTTTACACTCGAGCGGCCCTGCGTTATTGCACACGGTGCGCTTTAAGCCACAGAGTTGCTGGCGGAGGGATAATTCCAGGGTTTCTGTATCGGAAGCTTAGCCGGCATTCCTGCCTACGGCCCCGCCCCCGGCCCCCTCTGACCCCGACATCTGGGACCGTCGGCGGGGAGGGCAGGGTTTCGGGGAGGGGGGGCACGTACGCGCGGGGGGGGGGGGGGGGCCAGGCCCGGGTTATCCCTGCTTCCGTACGGGGGTGGGACAGTTCTCTCTTTTCAGGAGCCCGTGTGGCTGAACCGGGCCTGTCTAGACTCCCAGGGGCCAGAAGATTGCAGCCTGGCTGGGTGTAATGTGCTTGCGGGCCCTCAGGTGCTGCCTGTTGAGCGGGACAGGGCTCCAGTGCCATCGCAGGCCCAAACGGAAGAGTATTTAATACACTGCAAAGATGTCTGTACTTAAAAAACGTTTTGGTCTTAAAGCGAGCCTTAAAATCAAGCAAAAAGCATTACTGTGTTCACGAGTGGAATTGTCAAAATCTTGACAAATCTTGAAACGGGTTATGAAACAACCTCGCCTCATTGGGAATCTTTTTGGCGTTTTTACTAGAAAAGTAAGATCTTAAAGACAAGCTGCAATCAAAATGCACTCTTTCCCGAATTTATCGTATATTTACGAATTTATCGAACACGTGAAGTGTGTATTCAATCAAATTCTAGTACTTGCGATAATTGTAATGGCAAAAGCTTTTCTTCCCTCCACTTCCTGGAATAAAATTCTACATCCTTGTTTGCCAGCGTTTGTTTGCATGTCGCTCAAATGTCCGTCAATTTCCCGCTCGCCTCCGGTGGATAACAGGAGGCTCGTTCAGGCCCCTCCTCTCTCGACGACACTCAGATGGACGCCGCGCCCTGTAAAATTCCCCCGTTCTTCTCTCTCGCGTACGTCGTATCGCGGAAGCCAGCACCGCTGTAACTTCCGTTTCAGCTTTTAAGTCTATAAATATAAGACTATAGCGCTGAAGGTTTCCTCATGCGTTTGGCACCGTGTGAAGGCTGGCAGCCGGGCGCTCAGTGTTAATGCCCATTGGCCTTGACGACTGCAGTGCCTCTGACCTGGAGCACAGGGGCCATAAACGCCCAGGTTCCTCTCCGGGTTGTAAATCACCCGCTAACAACATGCTAAATAAAGAGCTCCGCGACCGGCCTTTTATGATCCGCGTCAGGATGTGCTCCTGGCTTTTGTTTGTTTATTTTCCCTCCAGCTACGGGAAAACGTGACCGTTCCTTGCACGGAGTGTTTCCTATTGTCTGCCGCCTTGTTAATGCGATCATGTACTTTTGTGTTGTACGGACATTCATCACTGAAAACACGTTTGTACCTCTGCCGTCTTTGTTTTTGGGTTTTTTTTGTGATAAAAGATTTTTATTCAGATGAAGTTTAATGCTGAAAATGTTTACAGTGTACTTTCTTTTTTTCCCCTCCCCTCCCTATGCCATCTTTGTTGGATAGTTTCTTTTTTAAATGACATTAACGATAGTGTGTGGGACTGTGTCAGATTGTGTAATGACACTCTTCTCCCCTCTCCCCCTTTCTCTCTCTGCAGAAAATCTCAATACCGCGATCAGAAAACGCCAATGAGGTGCGAACGTTTACCTTCTACCTGTCCAACGTGGGGCGGGACAACCCCCAGGGCAGCTTCGACTGCATCCAGCAGTACGTCACCAGGTGAGTGAGACCAGGCCCGGGCTCCGCCCCTTTACCCTGTCCGTGCCGGCTCTGCCCCTTTACGCTGTCCACACAGGCTCCGCCCCTTTACGCTACCTCATTCAGCGGGGCTTACTCACTCGTCAGACACTGAAGATCGCTGCGGCATTTTGTTGGCACACGTCTGTTCCATTTGCCTTTTGTGAAAGACACATCTGCAGAAAATTTACTGCCACAATGTACCCTGTTCCCATGTAGCCTTTAGCCCTTCAAGGCGTAAAGTCACAAATGTCATTAGAATGTTCTTAACTGAACATTCTAAAGCTGATGTCACAATCATTACTGCTGATTGAAAGCAGTGGAGTTCTAGAACGTTGATTTAGAATTCTGAACAAACATTCCAAAAAAAAAAACCCCAAAGGGTTAAGAGCATTTTTCACTGCTGGAACAAAACCCCAGTCAGTCCCTGGCGCTGTCCGTCTGTATCTGTTGCCACTGTTCCATGAGGTTTTGGTGTGAACCCTATTGGGTTACCTCTTTACCAAAGCTTGGTTCTGGCTGACTGCAGTCAGGACAGTGAAAAGGGTAGTTCCACCTCTTCCTGGGAATGCCCAAATAGGTCAGGGTGGGGGACTGCATTTCATCAAGTAGGTTGCTGACAAGCTGCTGTTATAAATGTGAAAATTGCCTGCTTTTGCATTTAAGTGTTATATTCATTCTAAAATAAATAATAATTATGCGGAACATTTAATTATGAATTGTCACTTACCCAGCACAGGTACCTGATATACTTCATATGTGAGAATTGCTAAAAGGTTGACTCATCTCAGAGGTTACAAGCACCCTTTTCACTTGGCTCACCTCGGGAAAAAACAGTCAGCCTAATATTTACTTTAGTCTGTTTCGTCTGTGCTGCTTCTGGACTGTCCACTTACGGGATTTACAGGTCCCACCGGAAAGGCCCACATGAACACCTTCTGTCGGGAAGGTCAAGTCGGGGGAAATCGGGATTCTAGATGCACCACGTATTGGCCAATTTGGGACACACACGCTCTTGCCAACATGGCTAAAGAAAACCGTGTCCTCCCTGAACCGAATGAAATGTCGTACAATGAAGCCAAGTGAACCGCAGCTACAAATTTAAAACACACAGGCATTCTTTGATAACTATAGTACAGCGACATCCGATTTCCTGTGGCGTTTGCTTTCTAACCCCCAGAAGCGGCCCTGAATTCCCGCCTATAACTAGCTACTCGATTGCTAGCCTAGAATGTAAACAGTCCGGGCCGGAAATAACACGCAGCCGCGCGCAAACTTTATTTAAATTGTCCGACCACAAAGCACGCGAACACGAACGAGGCGGAGCTGTGCTGTTATTCCCGGGAGAAGACGGAACGACCCGGCACCGCTGCGCTTTCTCCCGAGTTAACTTTCCACCTCCGCAAGACAAACATGCCCTGCCAAACCGTATTCCAAATGTCAACACCCGGAAATTTAGTCAAAGGTTGTGTATGGTTTCGTATATAGCATCGATTTGTAAAAATGTGCAGTGCAGTGAATTCCGATAATCCGCAGTTGAACCGAGCGGACATTTTGTGCACGATTGCTTTTCCTGAGTCATATTTCACTCCAGCCCTTACCGGGAAGGAAGTGGGCATATTTGTGTTTCAGGGGAATGTTTTTGAGTCCTTTTCAATAGTGCGTACAGATAAGTAGTGCTTACAGTGTTTCTTTATTCAAACCCGGGGCACAATTGTCCATTTGAATGTGATTTCTCATCGATTCCAGGCGTATATCTTTCCACGTTGGCAAATGAAGTTGAAGTGTGGCCACCAAGTGGTGTTCGGTTATTGGGGTAGGAGTTGCAGTCTAGCGCGCTGGTGTCAAACTCCACAAACTTTTGGAGGATCCGCAGTGTCCGCTGATTATTATTTTTTGCCATCTGAGTCCTTGATTGGCTGAAGAATGCACACATGCTTGTTCTCAACCCTGAATCCTGCAGCTGTTTGAGAGGGCCACAGGTTTTCTTTCAATTTAGTTTTACACCCCTGTTTTAGGGTATAACTATGTAGAATGTGGGAGTTTGTAGCTCTCAGCTCCTTCTAGTATGACACCTCTGGGGTTGTACATTATGTTTGAAGCAGTGGTAGCCCACCCTGTACCTGGAGATCTACTGTGTTGTAGGTTTTCACTCCAACCCTAGCAATGCACACCCCATTCACCTGCTAGAGAAGGGCTGCCCAACCCTGTTCCTCTAGATCTACCGTCCTGTAGGTTTTCACTCCAACCTCAAGAGCACACCTCACTCAACGGCCAGAGCAGTCCTTTCTTTGTAGACCTTCCCTTCTGTAGGTTTTAATTTCTGCTGTAATTTGGCACACGCGATTCGACCGATTTGCAGCTTAAGATCTCTAGCTGTTGAATGTGGTGTAGTTTGTTGGGGCTGGAGTTAAACGCCTACAGGGCAGTAGGTCTCCGGGAGCAGGGTTGGGCAGCCCAGCTCACGGATATGCTCCTGGCCCCGCTCCTGGCCCCGCTCCTGGCCCCGCTCCTGGCCCCGGTCCTGGCCCCGGTCCTGGCCCCGCTCCTGGCCCCCCTCCTGGCCCCCCTCCTGGCCCCCCTCCTGGCCCCGCTCCTGGCCCCGCTCCTGGCCTCGCTCCTGGCCCCCCTCCTGGCCCCCCTCCTGGCCCCCCTCCTGGCCCCGCTCCTGGCCCCGGTCCTGGCCCCGCTCCTGGCCTCGCTCCTGGCCCCCCTCCTGGCCCCCCTCCTGGCCCCCCTCCTGGCCCCGCTCCTGGCCCCGCTCCTGGCCTCGCTCCTGGCCCCCCTCCTGGCCCCCCTCCTGGCCCCCCTCCTGGCCCCCCTCCTGGCCCCCCTCCTGGCCCCGCTCCTGGCCCCCCTCCTGGCCCCGCTCCTGGCCCCGCTCCTGGCCCCGCTCCTGGCCCCCCTCCTGGCCCCCCTCCTGGCCCCGCTCCTGGCCCCCCTCCTGGCCCCCCTCCTGGCCCCGCTCCTGGCCCCGCTCCTGGCCTCGCTCCTGGCCCCTCCGTGTTGCCGTGTGTTTAACCCCGCTCTCCCCCCTCTCCCCGGCTCCCCAGCGAGGGCAGCATCCAGCTGGACTGCCTGGGCGGGATCCAGGACAAGATCACGGTGTGCGCCACCGACGACTCGTACCAGAAGGCCCGGCAGAGCATGGCGCAGGCCGAGGAGGAGACCCGCAGCCGGGGGGCCATCGTCATCAAGCCCGGGGGCCGATACGTGGGTAAGACCCCGCCCGAATAACCTGCTTCACACACTCCTGGGGCGGCCTGTAGCGTAGCGGTTGAGGTAAATGCTGGGACACGCAAGGTCGGTGGTTCGAATCCCGGTGTAGCCACAATTAGATCCGCACAGCCGTTGAGCCCTTGAGCGAGGCCCTTAACCCCGCATTGCTCCAGGGGAGGATTGTCTCCTGCTTAGTCTAATCAACTGTACGTCGCTCTGGATAAGAGCGTCTGCCAAATGCCAATAATGTAATGTAATGTAACTGTGAAACCGGTCCTCTGTCTTATTATAATGATAAAAGTAATCATGATGACGATAATCAAAAATAAATACAAAAAAAATGACAAGCCAATTTGAGCTTAATGGTCTGTTCCCATAATGACTTTTTCTGTTATGTTCAAATAATGAGAATGATAATTATGATCATAATAATGATAATGGTAGTAATAATTGCATTTCCATAGCAACTTTTCAGAAGTGCAGCGCAACTAAAGAAATGCAGGAGAGAGGAAAATCTTTGCTTTAAAAGAATAACCTTTAATTCAGACCTGGGCCAAATACTGATAATTCCTTGAAACTTACCTCAACCACAACCAATGTGTAACGCCCATCTGGAGATAACGGAGATAACTTTTTTTCTTTCTTTTTTTTTCTTTAAATTGGGGGATGATTAGGTAACAGGTTGAGAGAGCCAGGCTATGGAATTTAGGCAGGACAGCAGGAAACTCCCTAATCTTTGCGAAGTGTCATGGGATCTCTTAATGACCACCCTGACTCAGGACCTCGGTTTTAATGCCTTCTCAGAAAGACGGCGTCTCCTACAGCACAGTGTCCCCATCACTGCACCGGGGCAAATTATTTTACCCCTTCAGGCACTGGTAAAATTCCTGCTGAAGGTCACTACTGGGGGAAAAAAAAACAAAAAATATATTTTTTGATCTGTTGTTAACCTTGGTCTGCAGGGAACATTTTCAGTGTTGTGTTGTCATATTTTTAACCAGTGCCTAAGGAAGTGAAGTATTTTTCGGGCGTACAGTATTTGACCCAGGTCTGCCCCGGACAGTGCCGTGCCTCTGCCCCATGCATAATGGATGCAGCGCCCCTGCCGTGTGCATTATCACGGCCCGTTTATACTGCGACTCCCGCTGGCGTCTCCGTTCGCTCTCCGAGGCTCCGCCAGCGCAGGGCTGCGGCGATGTCATAAAGGGCGTATCCCGCGGCGACTGTGTCCGAGTCCGGATCCCTGGTCCTCCTCTCTGATTGGCCGCTCTGAGCCGGACTCCAATTCCCAGGACCCCGTTTACCCAATTTGTGGTGTCTGGTGCAGTGTGCTGAGCGAGAGGCGATGGATGCTTATGCATATGCCCTCAAATTAATGCAGACCGTCAGCTTTAATTTGAGGGTGCGTACGTCCATATTGAGTGCAACATATTGAGTAGGAATTGCAGCACTAGCACGAGAACCACTTGCTCTGCCATTTCCTCCATTTCCCAGAATCCATTTCTCCCTGGCTTCACTGTTCATGCATTTGAATGGCAGTGCTCCCCGGCTCGATCCCATTTCAGGGAGCTCATAGGTGCGCGTTCCTCAGCCCGCGTTCCTACAACAAGGCCATCGTGGCCCTTCAGCAGAGTGTATTTGTCGCGTTTCTCTTCAAGGGTTCAGATTTTCTGTACGTTTACACTAGGACTCAGAACTGCACTGTCCTCTCAGGTCCTCTTCGCACTTGTTCTTGTGATTGATTTGCACTTTGTTGTACGTGGCTCTGGATAAGAGCGTCTGCTAAATGCCACGTAACGTAATGTTTCGGACGCGCCCCTGTGCGTGACGGTAAACGCGTGTGGAAAGCCCCGGCGGGTCTGTGCGTTCCGCTCTTCTCTGAAAAGGAGCAGTGCTCCTCTGCTCCACGCCGTGCCGTAACCTGCAAGAGAGCGCAGCCTCTTTCCGCGGAACGATCGTAACCGCCGGCGCGGGGGAGGTCATGTGACCCCGGGGCGCCAAGAGGAAGTCTGCGGTCGCCTGCGCCTGACTCAGCAGCCGTGGAGCCGGGTCCCCGTGGCCTGTCGCCACGGAAACGCCCCCGCTTTCCGCCCTCGCCGCGACCTACACGTGGAGGTTTCGCGCCGTTCGCCCGCCCGACTGCGGGAGAGAGAATACGATAACGCGCTCGCCTCTCCTGGTCCCGGCGGGCGCGTTCCGGCCTACCCCGAAATGCATTACACTACATCGCATGTTATTTAGCCCACGCTTTCATCCAAAGCCACTTCCTGTTGATTAGACTAAGCCGGGGACAAACCCCCCCCCCCCCCCCCCGGAGCAAAGTGGTGTTAAGGGCCTTGCTCAAGGCCCCAATCGCTGGGTGGATCTTATCGTGGCTACATCAGGGATCGAACCACCAGCCTCGCAGGTCGCAGTCGTGTGCCTTAACCGCTACGCTACGGGCTGCCCCAGACAGTAACAGCCCTGCCATCCTGACGCACGGTCTGCCAGTCTGACAGAATGAAGGGGAACGTGTTTTTGGAGCAGGCCCTGTTCTGCCCCTGTCGGTCTGCCTCACGTCGTGACGTTAATCGACGGAGTAGCGTCGGGTATTCCTGCCACCATCGTGCGGTTCCTCTGCACTCGCCGACCCCCAACGCTGGGAAAAGCGCCGTCTCGGCCCGCGGAACGACGTGGGCGTCGCGTAGCCGCTGACAGTCTCCAGAAAGGCACTTCCATCAACAGCGCGCTTTAATCATTATGTCCGTGATTCCTGGAGACGGGCCTGACAAGGACCGGCCCGGTCCGGGGGGGGGGGGGGTGCCCTGCGGTCTCCTGCCAGAAAACACGGTCCCGCCGTTACCGCGCGTCTCTCCGGTCGATGAGCGTTCGCTGTCGATTTGGGATGCTGCGCACGGATTGGATGACGTGTTGACAGAGTGTCCGGTCTGCAGAGTCTGTCTTAAGTGTTTAAGTGTTGTCATCCTCGCTTGGAAAATGTTAGCTTGTCGTTTAAGTTGCTCTTTAACTGACAATTCAGTGCAATTTTCTGAACCCATTGGCAAATCTTTGAGTCAAATTATCTCATCCCATTTGCGATGTACTTGGCAAAAACTGAAATTCTTATATTTGTATATACTTGTTGAGGTGGGTGGACGTTTTATTGTTTTGTGGTGTGTGCTGTTGCTGTGCTGCCTCTTTAAGCGGGTTCCCCGTCCCGCAGGTAAGAAGGTCCAGATCCGGAAACCGGCTCCTGGCCTGTCGGACATCGCCCCCTCGCGGAGGACCTCCCGCCCCGTCATCATCTCCAGCACCATGAAGAAGGGCGGGAGCGGGGTGCAGCAGCGCCCCCTGCGGGACCGGCTGACCCACCTGCTGGCCCTCAAGCCCTTCAGGAAGCCGGAGCTCATCCTCCGGCTGCAGAAGGACGGGCTCTCCCCCCACGACAAGGACACGCTGGACAGCCTCCTGCAACAGGTCAGTCCCTGGAGCGGGTCAGTCGGTGCCACAGGTCAGTCAGTCCCTGGAGCAGGTCAGTCCCTGGAGCGGGTCAGTCAGTGCCACAGGTCAGTCAGTCCCTGGAGCGGGTCAGTCAGTGCCACAGGTCAGTCAGTCCCTGGAGCGGGTCAGTCAGTGCCACAGGTCAGTCAGTCCCTGGAGCAGGTCAGTCCCTGCAACAGGTCAGTCAGGTACTGGAGCGGGTCAGTCAGTGCCACAGATCTGTCGGTCCCTGGAGCAGGTCAGTCCCTGCAACAGGTCAGTCAGGTACTGGAGCGGGTCAGTCAGGGCCACAGGTCAGTCAGTCCCTGCAACAGGTCAGTCCCTGGAGCGGGTCAGTCAGTGCCACAGGTCAGTCAGTCCCTGGAGCGGGTCAGTCAGTGCCACAGGTCAGTCAGTCCCTGGAGCAGGTCAGTCCCTGCAACAGGTCAGTCAGTCCCTGGAGCGGGTCAGTCAGTGCCACAGATCTGTCGGTCCCTGGAGCAGGTGAGTCAGTGCGACGGGTCAGTCAGTCCCTGGAGCGGGTCAGTCAGTGCCACAGGTCAGTCAGTCCCTGGAGCAGGTCAGTCAGGCACTGGAGCGGGTCAGTCTGTCAATGCCACAGGTCTGTCAGTGTGACAGGACAGTCAGGCCCTGGAGCGGGTCAGTCAGTCAGTGCCATGGGTCAGTCAGTATAAGAGGTCAGTCGGTGTGACCGGTGAGTCAGTCACTATGACAACAGCTGTGCGGATCTTATGATAGCTACTTTAACCACTCGTCTGTCACTCGTGATTTTTGTTTGTCATGTAATTCCACTACACCCAAGCCTTTGAAAAATGGCATCAAACAATGTGTAACAGTGTGGCAGATTGAGTCGTTTTAATGAACTCTACAAGCTGGCACTTAGTCATTTTATTTGCACCTGTCCAATTATACAAATCCTGGCATTGTTGATTACCCTAGCCTACAGGAGTTCAAGCATTCCAATAATGCGCGCACTTTCACATTTTAAAATGATACCGTTTTGTGAATGGCAAGTAATTTAGCTGAGACACTGGCCTACACAACTACATTTCCTTAGTTATTTATTTTCAGGGTTTCTAATACTAGGCAGAGCAGTGCATGCTTATAAGGTGTGGGATTTTCATACCACATTAACAGCACCTTCTCCACCGGGGAAGCACTTGTGCATTCAGCACCGTGCGTAGCTTCAGCCTGGCAGGCTGTTGTGATTTCCCCAAAGCAGATCTGGTGTAAAATCTCTCCGTTCTCTCGTCGTTCGGTCGAGGTGTGACTCAGCTCCACGCTGTTCCAGTCACTCGGGCGGCGTCTTTGTTTCCAGCGGTTCGGACGTCCGCGAACGCGCTTTCGATTCACACTCCGCTCGTAGTGCGGAATGCGCCTGTCCCTCCCGTGCCATGCTTTGACTGGATGTGGAGGAAGTCCCGCAGTTTATGAAAACAGTCTGAGAAATATGTAGCGCCGGCATCAGGAATGATCAACACGGCTGGAGACTCGGCTAAGGATATCTGTATTCTTCGCAAATCTGTAGTCCTGTGTTTTCCCGTTTTTTCTGTCTAAACCTCATCCTATGGCTTAAAGCCCAGACCTTGGTCTTTGTAATTTCAAATTACTCGTTGGTCAAATCACAGGTCTACAAAAATGTACTCTCGAAACTAAAGCTGCATCCAATTTTGCCTTCTATTGAGTACACAAGATGGGCAAGTTAAGTAGGTGAAACTTTCTCAAAACGTGCTCAAAGTCCCTGGATGATATACATACTTCTGGGGTTTCTCTTGGTGTATTTCAGAGCATTCTTTTCAGGAAGTATAAATAGTACTCAGTGGGCAGTATGCATAAAATATCCTCACATGCAACCTAAACAGTGTGCAGTATGCTTTATAAGCGGTATGTAGTTTGAGGATACGATAGGTGGCAGGTCATTCCTCCTATCACAGTTATCCCCGATTCCAGAAATTCACACTTTAATAAACTCACTCACTCATGCGGTGCCACTGGTGGCATTAAAAGTGAAAGATCTACCTGTCAGGTTTATAAACGACCGAACACGGATGCTTTTATATGCCGAACGACTTCAGTGACTTCCTGTCTGCGTGGAACGAAGAGCGACGTTTGCATTCGCCGGCGTGATTGATGTGGATGTGTTTAACTGGACAGGGTACCTGCTCCACAGTAGAGATGTAGCATACCTGCTCCATATTAGGGATGTAGCATACCTGCTCCACGTTAGAGATGTAGCATACCTGCTCCACATTAGGGATGTAGCATACCTGCTCCACATTAGGGATGTAGCATACCTGCTCCACATTAGGGATGTAGCATACCTGCTCCACATTAGGGATGTAGCATACCTGCTCCACATTAGGGATGTAGCGTACCTGCTCCTCATTAGGGATGTAGCATACCTGCTCCACATTAGGGATGTAGCATACCTGCTCCACAGTAGGGATGTAGCATACCTGCTCCGCATTAGCGTAGGACGGAGAGGCACTGTGGATTAATGTAGCATACCTGCTCCACAGTAGGGATGTAGCATACCTGCTCCACAGTAGGGATGTAGCATACCTGCTCCACAGTAGGGATGTAGCATACCTGCTCCGCATTAGGGATGTAGCGTACCTGCTCCACATTAGGGATGTAGCGTACCTGCTCCACATTAGGGATGTAGCGTACCTGCTCCTCATTAGGGATGTAGCGTACCTGCTCCACATTAGGGATGTAGCGTACCTGCTCCACATTAGGGATGTAGCGTACCTGCTCCACATTAGAGATGTAGCGTACCTGCTCCTCATTAGGGATGTAGCATACCTGCTCCACATTAGGGATGTAGCATACCTGCTCCACAGTAGGGATGTAGCATACCTGCTCCGCATTAGCGTAGGACGGAGAGGCACTGTGGATTGATGTAGCATACCTGCTCCACAGTAGGGATGTAGCATACCTGCTCCACAGTAGGGATGTAGCATACCTGCTCCGCATTAGGGATGTAGCGTACCTGCTCCACATTAGGGATGTAGCGTACCTGCTCCACATTAGGGATGTAGCGTACCTGCTCCTCATTAGGGATGTAGCGTACCTGCTCCACATTAGGGATGTAGCATACCTGCTCCGCATTAGGGATGTAGCGTACCTGCTCCACATTAGGGATGTAGCATACCTGCTCCGCATTAGGGATGTAGCATACCTGCTCCACATTAGGGATGTAGCGTACCTGCTCCACAGTAGAGATGTAGCGTACCTGCTCCACATTAGGGATGTAGCATACCTGCTCCACATTAGAGATGTAGCGTACCTGCTCCACGTTAAGGATGTAGCGTACCTGCTCCACATTAGGGATGTAGCATACCTGCTCCACATTAGGGATGTAGCATACCTGCTCCACATTAGAGATGTAGCGTACCTGCTCCACGTTAAGGATGTAGCGTACCTGCTCCACATTAGGGATGTAGCATACCTGCTCCACATTAGGGATGTAGCATACCTGCTCCACATTAGAGATGTAGCGTACCTGCTCCACATTAGGGATGTAGCGTACCTGCTCCACATTAGGGATGTAGCATACCTGCTCCACATTAGGGATGTAGCATACCTGCTGCACTTTAGGGATGTAGCATACCTGCTCCTCATTAGCGCAGGACGGAGAGGCGCTGTGGATTAATCTAACCGCTGCTCTCGGCCCTCCCGTCTCTGCGCTGCCCCATGCGGGGCGCTTCCCGGCGTTCCCAGATCGCTCCACGTCGCTCCGCGCCCTTCCTTATGCTCTCCCCTCTGTCCTCACACGTCTGCTACACCGCTCCGACGAAAGGCAAGATCCAGCCAGTCCCACCGGACGTGTGCGTAATCCCTGACTGAGTCATCTCACCCGTGCCTACTGCTGCAACAAATGTCGAGAAACGTTCCCCGCCAGCGTTCCTCGTCTCCTCTCTCTGCGAGAGACCCAGCAGGCACCCGAACGGATCGAACGCAAAGCAACCTGACATTTACACATGTAGACGCTGTCCTGATCTCCCAGTGAGGAAATTTTATCTGCTCCAGATTATGCCTTTTCTAGAGCGGTTGTTTCTCAACTCCAGCCCTCAGGACCCACGCGCCAGAAGGTTCTTCTTGTAACCAGGGGACTCACACACCTGATTCAATGACTGAACCGGTCAAACGTCAAAAATGGCCTTTCGTTAAATCATGTGTGCAAGTTGCTGGTTACAACAAAACTCCCTTCTGGCCTGTGGGTCCCGAGGACTGGAGTTGAGAAATGATTCTTGGGGAAAAATGCTTGCTCACACTAGTGCTGTTTACTAAATGTGTAATTGAAGTGGAACCGAAATCTGCTTAAATCTCATGAGTCACAACGACTGCTGGTCATGACTCATGACTTTTCTCACTCTTTCTCTGGATAAGATGTCTGCTCCTCATATTGTATTTGCACTCTGTACACTCTTTTATATGGCTTAATCATCCTTAGCAATGAAGCTCTTGCTTGGAGATATTTGTCTGACTCAAAACCAGCAACTCTGAAAATTTGAGATGGAGTGTTTGTTCAGTGCAGGTCTGGTGTAGAGGTCGTCTTTTTAAGTTTGGTGGTTTAATGATTTTCTATACCGTTCTGTTGCTTTCATTATTCTTATACATACATTGCTGTGTGAATTTAAGTACATATACATAGTACTTAGTTGCAAATAGGACAGTATACAGCTCCATTTTGCCTGTAGCATTGAACCCCCCTCCCCCCTCACTTCAACAATTCTGTTTCTCAGTCTGCTGGGAGTTTTCTGAAAACGAATGGAAATCGACAGTTTCCCTATGAAATTGTAACCCTGCCAGATCTGAGCTTTAGTGTATTGAGTGCATCCTTTCCTGTGTGGCTTATACCCCTCCTTAGTTATTGAGTGAACGCTTAGTGTATCAAACCCAACCGCTAAAAAAAAAAAAAAAAAACCTCTTTAGCAATTACAGGATCCAAGACAGGTCCGGGATTACAGGGACAATTCTGTTCAAAGGGAAAGGAAGCCGTCCTGGCAGGGATAGTCAAATCTGGCTCTCCAATCCAAATCCAGCCCTGGTTTTCTTTTTCCTGGGTAACTAACTGAATAATAAGTGCTACTGATTGGACGAGACTGTCTTCACACCTGACTCCCAGGTAAAGGGAGGGTGGAAAACCAGCAGTTCTCAGCCCTTGAGGACCGTGATATGATGTCGATCAGTGTAACCGTGTAGCAGGAAGTGTGTTTAAATGTGTGTGTGTGTCTGTCTCTCTGTCTATCTGCAGGTGGCTAACCTGAACGCCAGGGACAACACCTTCACGCTGAAGGACTGCATGTTTAAGGACGTGCAGAAGGACTGGCCGGGCTACTCTGAGGGGGATCAGCAGCTGCTGAAGAGGATCCTGGTCCGGTAAGAGCAGTGCGGTGCCTGATTCAGTGTTCCCTACACCAGGGCTGCCCAACCCTGTTCCTGGAGATCTGCCGTCCTGTAGATCACGGCTGCCCAACCCTGTTCCTGGAGATCTTTCTTCCTGTCGGCCAGGGGTAACCAGCCCTGTTTCTGGAGATCTGCCGTCCTGTAGGACAGGGCTGCCCAACCCTGTTCCTGGGGATCTACCATCATCTACATTTTCACTCCACTCCTCCCCTAAAGGCCAGTTTGTAGCCCAGTGTCCGTGTCACTTGACTGAAATCGCAGAACGTTCATGAACGTATTGTCGTAGACTGGTCGTTGTCCTGAGCAGAAAGTGCAAACGCACTGCTGTCCCCCAGAGTATCAAGCACATGTCACTGTGACCAGCCACGTCCGTTACACATCGTAGGTCGCAACAACACTCTGTCGCTGGACTATGAACTGGCCTTAACCAGGCGCATCTCATTCAACAGCTTCAAGAGATCATATTGAGCTGCTAGGTAGTGCAACCAGGTGTGCCAAGTCAGAGTTGAAATTAAAACCTACAGGACAGTAGATCTCCAGGAGCAGGGCTAGAGTGAAAGCCTGCAGGACAGTAGATCTCCAGGAGCAGGGCTGGAGTGAACCTGCAGGACAGTAGATCTCCAGGAGCAGGGCTGGAGTGAACCTGCAGGACAGTAGATCTCCAGGAGCAGGGCTGGAGTGAACCTGCAGGACAGTAGATCTCCAGGAGCAGGGCTGGAGTGAACCTGCAGGACAGTAGATCTCCAGGAGCAGGGCTGGTCAGCCCCCTTGTACACACACGCACACGCACACTCCGGACGGCTGATTTCTTCAGAGGATGAGCCTCGTCCTCCATGTTTCTCCATAATGAGGTCGTCCGAGAGGGCTGTGTTTACCGTTTTTTACCTGAACGGTGGTGATGTTTTAAAATGGCGGCTCCCTTTAATGAGGTCATCCCTGGGGTTGGCTGTGCTGTGCTCCTGCGCCCCTGAGGGGGGGTACTGACGTTAAAATGAAGTTGGGCCAGCGGTGAAGCCAGAGGTTTTCAGTGAACTGCGCTGAATCGCAGGCTGTGTTTGGGAGAGCCCCTTGCCCCACTGTTAGCGGCTCCTAGCTGGCTGTGCTTGGGGTTGGTCCAGTGGAAAAATCTCTTTCCTCATGGACTTGGGCAGCAAGCTTGTCCATTGGCTAAATTTAGAGCAGCTTGGCTGTGTGCTCTGCCAGACGAACAGAGATCCCAATGTTTCAGTCATTTGTCTAAGATATTCAGTTGCGTTGAGAGGCGGCGATGCAGTAAAATGTGCGGCTGTGTGTGTGTGCGCGCCTGTGTGCGCATGTGTGTGTCTGTGCGCGTGTGCACCCGCCTCTGTGCCTGTGTTCCTGTGTGTGTGTGTGTGTGTGTGTGTGTGTGTGTGTGTGTGTGTGTGCGTGTGCGTGTGCGTGTGTGTCACGTGCCTGTGTGCGTGTGTGTGTGTGTGTCACGTGCCTGTGTCTGCCTGTGTGCGTGCCTCTGTGTGCACGTGCCTGTGTGAGTGCCTTGTGTGTGCACGTGCCTGTGTGCGTGTGCACATGCCTGTGTGCTTGCCTCTGTGTGTGTGTGCACGTGCCTGTGTGCGTGCCTCTGTGTGTGTGCACGTGCCTGTGTGCGTGCCTTGTGTGTGCACATGCCTGTGCGTGCCTCTGTGTGTGTGCACGTGCCTGTGTGTCTCTGTGCGTGTCTCTGTGCGTGTCTCTGTGCGTGTCTCTGTGCGCGCTTCTGTATCCACTGGTCTCTCTGGCCACCCGGCCGTCTTGTCAGCCCGTGTGAATAGCATCCATATGCATGCGTTTACACATGTGCATTGGTGTGTGTGTTTATATCTGCTGTACTTTGAGCTCGGCTGCCTTATCGCTGAACACCGGGACCATTCCCTGTAGCCGTGGGCCGGCGGTCGCAGCAGCAGCAGGAACAGTGATGCAATACTGCTGTACGTGCTGATCTGTCTGCGCGCGTGTGTGTGTCTGTCTGTCTGAGTCGGTCTGTCTCTGCCTGTCTGCGTGTGTGTGTCTGCACGCGTGTTTGTCTGCGTGTGTCTGCACGCGTGTCTGTCTGCGTGTGTCTGTACGCGTGTCTGTCTGCGTGTGTCTGCACGCGTGTCTGTCTGCGTGTGTGTCTGCCTGCCTGCGCGTGTCTGTCTGTCTGTCTGAGTCGGTCTGTCTGTCTCTGCGTGTCTGCGTGTGTGTGTCTGCACGCGCGTGTGTGTGTCTGTCTGTCTCTGCGTGTCTGCGTGTGTGTGCCTGCACGCGCGTGTGTGCCTGCCTGCGCGTGTGTGTCTGCCTGCGCGCGTGTGTCAGTGTGTGTGCGCATATGAGTGTGAGGTCCGTCCTCGCTCCAGGCCGAGACGGCAGCCCCACTGCTGGCTCGCCCCCCTCCCCCCTCCCCCCTGCCCCTGGGTGGGTCCCTGCTCTCCCAGCATTGCACCACACTGCCCCCTTCTGGCCAGACTCACCCTCTACAGCTTGTGTTCATCTGCCAGGCACATTCTCACCAGCTGTGCTAAAACAAACCGTGTGCTATAACCAGCTGTGCTAAAACAAAAACCAAAAAGTATTACCTTTCACATAAAGATGAAGTTACAAACATTTTATATTAGTTTCTTCCTCCCGGCAGGGTCTGTCTGGCCCATGGCCCTGTCCTCACAGACTTGTGCGTCTTTAGCGGTGGTAATAAACTGGCCCAACTGCCGGCTGAGCACAGGGTGCCTTCCTGTGCTGGGATTACAGCCGTGTCCCTGACCCGCCTCTGTGAGTCTGGAGCACGTCTCTATCGCAGTGGCAGCCCTGGGGCCGGTGAGGGTTTGAGAAGTTAAACGAAATGGCGTTCTTCGCCCAGCCAGCTGTGTCGTCAAGTGTCCCTCTGCAAATACTGAGTCATGGGGGAACATTGGCCCCCCTCCCAGAATGTTCCCCCTCCTCCCAGGACCCCCCCACCGCCCCCCCCCACAAAAACACACACTCCGATTTAGTCATTCGAGTCTTAAAATTGAGCCACACAGCCTTTCCGTTTCCATCCTCTGTCTGCTCTCCGAAATTACAGCTTGAGAAGAAAAGGGCAGGCTTGAGATACTCAGACGTTTGGACAGACTTAGCACCGCCACAGCTGTTTATTTTTATTTCCTGTAGCTGTGTTGAGTCCCGGACACCGGGGGGGCTATACCGCTGAGCAGGATTACTGAGTTAGCTGGGAAATGTCACCGAGTAAAACCCAGTACAGCTGTTTTTACTTCAATGTACCATCTTCCACGTTCCACTTTTGGAAGGGGTTCTGGGTTTTACTCCGTGAACCTATCCAACTAACTCGGTAATCCTGCTTTGTGATGCAGCCCCTCCAGTTTGGCCTGCGCTGACCCTGTGCGTTTGTGTCTCTGCAGGAAACTGTGCCAGAACGCCCCGCCCGCCCCTGAAGAGAAGCCAGTCAGCCCCCCGAAAGAGCTGGCCAGCGCCTCCCCACCGCAGGTGAGCCCTGACCCGCCGAATCCGCCATTTAAATGAGCGGCTTAGGTGTTCCGGCCGGATGGCCGCAGCGCATCAGGGCTAATGGGGCCGCAGGGAAATGCAGGTTCCCCTGCCAAAACAAACAAGGTCACGTCCTGCTGGCCCCGGGAGCAGCGAAGCAGGGCTGCATCCATGAAGCATCAGGGATGAGTCAAACCGACATGGGCCTGTGTTCATAAAGCATCTTCGGGTGTGTGCGCTGATCCACGATCCGGTGTCTCCCATTTGTGTACGAACGTTGTCCATTATCAACTAAAATTCCACACTGATCAGGCTCTGTCTGGTAACTTGATGCTTTTTGACCCTATAAACTGTGACATCACAGTCATGTGAATGTTAGAATATCTGAACGTTCTAATGCTGATGTCACAGTCACTACTGGTGATTGAGATCAATGGCGTTCTGGAACGCTGACTTCATAATTGGGAGAGAAAGAAAAAAAAATTCCGGAAAGGCTTCAAAGGGTTAAAGGGCAGCTGAGCTACTGTAGAAATGCTGGTAATGTGAGATGGTGCTTGGAAATGGCCGTCATTAGTGAATTGGTATTGGAAAGATGACCTCGTGCTGCTGGCTGCTCCTAGGCTGCACACAGCATTCTCCTCGACTCTGCTGCTTTATCCCTGTCACATCCCTCTGCGGTACAGGGTTTAAAATGCACTGTGGTGTGTTCATCTTGAAATCATATGAAAGCTGATATTGGATGAATTTATCATGGGGTGGGCGGTTTGCAGGCCTGTTTTGCTGTTCTGTCTCACTGTCTGTGTCTGTTCTAACAGAAACGGCCGGCGCAGGAGTTCATCGACCCGCTGGCCAATAAGAAGCCCAGGATATCGCACATGGCCAGCAAATCGTCCGGCCCCGTCAACGGCAAGCTGAGCTCGTCCAACGGGAGGCCGGCGGGCGGGGTCCAGGTGTCGGGGCTGGCGGGGGACAGCGTGACGTCCAGCTCCCTGCTGCCCCTGCCCCTGCCCCTGCCCCTGCCCCTGCTGGAGATCCCGCGACCGTTCGACCCCCTGTCGGACGTCAGCAACGACTCCAGCCACAACGGGCGCGACTGCGAGGGCCAGGAGTCGGGCGTGGCCGAGCGGCTCAGCCAGCCCGCCTCCGTCGCCTCGGGCCCCGCCCCCAACCCGCTCTCCAGCCTGGGCTCCGCCCCCTCGTCCTCCGCCTCCCCGCCCCGCCCCGGCCTCAGCGGGGCCGCGCCCGACGCCCCCCCCCCCCGCCTCCGGCCCCGCCCCCGCCCCCGCCTCGCTCCACGGCAAGACCAAGAAGAAGTCCAAGAAGCACAAAGACAAGGAGAAGCCCCGGGAGAAGGAGAGGGAGAGGGAGCGCGAGCGGGAGAGGAAAGGGGGCGACGAACGAGGGGCGGAGCCCAAGAAGGCCTGCGAGCTGGCGATTGGCTCAGGCAGCTTGAATAGCAGTATTCCCCAGGGGAGCTCAGGTAGGTCTGCAGCGGTCCGCGCACACACTTACCCCCCGGTCCGCGCACACACTTACCCCCGGTCCGCGCACACACTTACCCCCGGTCCGCGCACACACTTACCCCCGGTCCGCACACACACCACTTACCCCGGTCCGCACACACACTTACCCCGGTCCGCACACACACTTACCCCGGTCCGCGCACACACCACTTCCCCCGGTCCGCGCACACACACACTTACCCCGGTCCGCACACACACCACTTCCCCCGGTCCGCACACACACCACTTCCCCCCGGTCCGCACACACACTTACCCCGGTCCGCACACACACTTACCCCCGGTCCGCGCACACACTTACCCCGGTCCGCGCACACACCACTTCCCCCGGTCCGCACACACACTTACCCCGGTCCGCGCACACACCACTTACCCCGGTCCGCACACACACTTACCCCGGTCCGCACACACACTTACCCCCGGTCCGCACACACACCACTTCCCCCGGTCCGCACACACACCACTTCCCCCGGTCCGCACACACACCACTTCCCCCGGTCCGCACACACACCACTTCCCCCGGTCCGCACACACCACTTCCCCCGGTCCGCACACACACCACTTCCCCCGGTCCGCACACACACCACTTCCCCCGGTCCGCACACACTTCCCCCGGTCCGCACACACACCACTTCCCCCGGTCCGCACACACACCACTTCCCCCGGTCCGCACACACACCACTTCCCCCGGTCCGCACACACCACCACTTCCCCCGGTCCGCACACACCACCACTACCCCCGGTCCGCACACACACACACTTCCCCCAGAGAAACAGGCTTCCTCTCCAGAGACTACGGACTGGGTTCATTGACACAGATTAAGCTCAGTCCTGGACTACATGAATCTCCATTCATAATTGAATTTAGACTAGGACTAGATTTCAGGCCCATCCACACCAGTGGCAATAACTATAAATATGTTTTCAAAATCTCTTAACTCCACACCACAACTAGCGAACGATAACGCCAGTGATGAATTGTATCGCTGGGATCTCTTTCAGGGCATTGTTTTCAGCTGCATGAATTAAAACGGACAGCCAAGCAAAACCAGACCGAATTTACAGGGCATCACGTTTAAAATGGTAGATGACATTTACCGAATGCCATCTTTCAGCGGTGTGGATGCTCACATCGTTATCGTTATAGTCGTAGTTCTTAACCGGCCCTATATTTTTCATTCAAGTGAAATCCCACTGAAGATCTGGCTTGAATGTTTTCAGTAACAATTCCGTTACAACAGTGAAACGGCGCCCTCTAGTGTTCAGAATTCCCATGCAAGATCATGTCAAACCTGATGCTAGTCACCAACTGGTGTGTGCCCTGTCATCTGTATGGTCTGGGGATATTTTACCTGTTAGGTTATATCATATGTTGTATATAGCTTATGAGTCATAAGTCAGCACGCTGGGGGTTCTGCAATGCCTATGCCTGACAGCCTTGTGAATACTGTATGGAAAGGCAGAGATGGTCATTCTATGCTACGCTATGCTGTGCTGTGCAGTGATATGATATCTTGTCATATGATATGATGATAATCTAAGCATCTCATCCTTTTATAGTCTATTATCTTACTCTATATTTGTCAACTTATTTTGCGTATAACTTCATTTTATCATCGTGTTGCTGTATACCCCCTATGGGCTATGCTATACTATGCTATGCTATGCTGGGCTGGGCAATGTTATGCTATGCTATGCTGGGCTATGCTTTGCTATGCTGGGCTATGCTGGGCTATGTTGCAGTCTGTGCTGTGCTTTAATAAAGTGCCCTTCTGTTTCCTCACAGATCTCAACGGGATGTGCAACAACTCTAGTATTCTGACGTCATCCTCGGAGGTGGCGGACTATTTAACGTAAGAGCCTTACACTGTATTTACACCTTAAGTGGATTTGCTCTGCCGGTTTATTTCCACCTTCGGGTCGATTCATTAAACCTGTTCCTCCTTCCCTCTTGTCTGACGGCCTCGAACTGCACGGCCAGAGGATTCGTCTAATCCGCCATCCGCAAATAATGTTGGCTCATTAAACACAGATGTGAAATACTGGAGGCCTAGGCACTGGGGTGGCAGTTGGTAATTGACTGTAGTCCACAGAATTCCAGTGTTCAACACAGGCTGGCCGGGGTCCAAATACCCACGTCTCCCCTCTGCTGGAACAGCCTCTGGGCTGTACTGTTCCTCGTACCGCCTTATCGGGAGAAACTGCTGCTGTGTGGCAGTTAACTAAACATTTCCCCCGTCATGTCAGGCTGCGTGCCGTAGATTTCTGTGTTTCTTGTAAGCTTTCCGCCGATCAGATGTGGGACCCTTGTGGAACCCGTCAGATCAGTACAGCCGGGGTCTCAAATAGTGTACGTAATTGTTTTAGATTCAGATACTTGTCTGTGCTCGATCTGATCTCGCCTGGTGGGCTTGAGCCAACCGAGAGGCTCATTTCATTTTCCGATACTCCAGACAAGCTCGCTAAAGCGTAGAGAAGTATTTGAATCCAAAACAATGACGTATTTGAACCAGGACCCCCGGTCTCACATGACCGTATTTGGGAATGAATGAATGAGTGGGAAAACGTTAAACACCTTTTTTATTTTATAGTCTATATGCTTCATAATAAACAACAAAAATAATGTAGGCGGCGAGGGTTCCGACAGTTGGTGTTCGCGCTGTGGCGCGTCGTCTCGGAGGAGAGATCGCAGGCAGACTCCAGGTCTGACACGGCGGTAAAAACGCTTCCAGTCGCGCTCCTCCTGGCACGCGTTCACCTCGGACAGCAGCGCGCTTCTCTCCACTGGCAGTGCGTTAGGAGAGTCTCCGCTCCACTGGCAGTGCATTAGGAGAGTCTCCGCTCCACTGGCAGTGCGGTAGGGGAGTCTCCGCTCCACTGGCAGTGCGTTAGGGGAGTCTCCGCTCCACTGGCAGTGCGTTAGGGGAGTCTCCGCTCCACTGGCAGTGTGGTAGGGGAGTCTTTGCTCCACTGGCTGTGCATTAGGAGTCTCTCCGCTCCACTGGCAGTGCATTAGGAGAGTCTCCGCTCCACTGGCAGTGCGTTAGGGGAGTCTCCGCTCCACTGGCAGTGTGGTAGGGGAGTCTTTGCTCCACTGGCTGTGCATTAGGAGTCTCTCCGCTCCACTGGCAGTGCATTAGGAGAGTCTCCGCTCCACTGGCAGTGTGGTAGGGGAGTCTCTGCTCCACTGGCAGTGCGGTAGGGGGGTCTCCGCTCCACTGGCAGTGCGGTAGGGGAGTCTCCGCTCCATTGATCTCTCGCCCGTGCAGATACCGCGCCTCCCCTGTGATTACAGCTTCCCCATCGTGTGTTCAAACACGCGCTCCACTGGCTGAGCGCTGGTTTGTGCTGTAGCCGGTGCGCTATGCTAATGTATCCTCTGGCACAAAGACCTGGGTATGTGTACGCTATGCAAACGTAGCGTCTAGCGTGAAGACCTGGGTATGTGTGCGAAAGGCCAGGACACAAGCAAACAAAGCGGTGAAA
Source organism: Conger conger (assembly GCF_963514075.1). NCBI lineage: Eukaryota > Metazoa > Chordata > Actinopteri > Anguilliformes > Congridae > Conger > Conger conger. Next base: position 11,680,137 of record NC_083763.1, on the reverse strand, counting down.
ACATTGATTAATTTAAACAAAAGCGTTACCTTTAACTAGGCATTGCGGAATATAGTTCAAATCAATGGATGTTCATTTTAAATCCGTTTTCCTCGCACAGAGTCAGATCGACTAGCCGCCATCATCAGCATGCACTGCGCCTACAGTGACCGCATTCAGCGACTACTTGCCGTTTCTGAAAATCCGTCTCACTCTTTGCTCGCGTACTAAAAGCCGCCCGTGTGTACGCTGAACGACAGTGTGTATCGTGCGCGGTGTGATTCGGGACGCAGGGCGATGGCCGGCTCTCCTCACGCCCTGCGCCCCCGTTCCCCGTCTCTGTGCAGGAAGTACACGGAGATCGCGTCGCAGGAGCAGCGGCAGACCTACAAGAACGACTTCAACGCCGAGTACAGCGAGTACCGGGGCCTGCACGCCCGCATCGAGGGCATCACCCGCCAGTTCACCGTGCTCGACTCCGAGCTCAAGCAGCTCCCGCAAGGCACCGACAAGTACAAGGTACCCCCTCCCGAATAATCCCCGCGCCCAAACCACCGAACCCCAACCCCTCTCTGCACCGCCCACGTTCCTGCCAAACCGGCAAACCCCCCACCCCTCTCTGCACCGCCCGCATTCTTCCCAAACCAGCAAACCCCCCCACCCCTCTCTGCACCGCCCGCATTCTTCCCAAACCACCAAACCCCAACCCCTCTCTGCACTGCCCACGTTCCTGCCAAACCACCAAACCCCCACCCCTCTCTGCACCGCCCGCATTCTTCCCAAACCACCAAACCCCAACCCCTCTCTGCACTGCCCACGTTCCTGCCAAACCACCAAACCCCAACCCCTCTCTGCACTGCCCACGTTCCTGCCAAACCACCAAACCCCAACCCCTCTCTGCACTGCCCACGTTCCTGCCAAACCACCAAACCCCAACCCCTCTCTGCACCGCCCGCATTCTTCCCAAACCAGCAAACCCCCACCTCTCTCCTCTCTGCACCGCCCACATTCTTCCCAAACCAGCAAACCCCCACCCCTCTCTGCACTGCCCATTGGTTCTCATGGAGCTGACCCCACCCCCCCGGCCCCTGATAGAGCCGTTCTATTATTCATTGATATTTCTGTGTTTAACCCTTCGAGTTGGGTTTAGAGTTCTTTTCTAAGTTCAGCGTTCTAGAACCCCATTGTTTTCGATTGTCAGTTGTGATTGTTACATCAGCATTAGAATGTTCAGTTAAGGGTTGAGTTCTAATTGCGTATTTGCAATCTTACACCTGGAGAGCAGGCTGTCCAACCCTGTTCCTGGAGATCTGTTGACCCGCAGGTTTTCATTTCAACCCTAATTTGGCACACCTGATTCTAGTAATTAGCGGCTGAACAAGATCTGGAGCAGTTGAATGAGGTGTTGCCTTGTTAGGGTTGAAATTAAAACCTGCAAAGAACATTGTTGGGCAGCCCTGCCATCAAGGGTGAAAAGTCGACCGTTTCACCGGCCGATGCTTCCAGTAGCCTTGGTCACGCTTCAAATAATGTCCGTTACGGCAGTATCTTCATGTTTGCTTGTTTGTTTTCTCTTCACAGACGATTCACAATCAGATACTACAGGAGTATCGCAAAATAAAAAAGGTAAGCCTTTCTAAAATGGACGCTGGTCTTCCGGGTGGCGGGGAGATGATTTGGAGTCCTGCTGAAGGAGCGTCCTGTCCCAGTGCTCATCCGGTTCTCTTCTTCCTTTGCAGACTAATCCCAACTACAGCCAGGAGAAAAACCGCTGTGAATATCTGCACAACAAACTGGCTCACATAAAGAAACTCATAGCAGAATACGATCAACAGCAACTGCAGAGCTGGCACTAATGCCACACTTTCCTTTTTTTTTTTCTTTTTTTTTTTTGTTGTTTGGAAACCAGACAGGAAAAAAAAAAAAAAAAAAAAAAAAAAGTCTGGATTCTGCTTGCTCCAAAAGTTCTTATCAAAGATGACACCAAGGGAGAATTGATCCCCCCCCCCCCCCTCCCCCATTGGGGCCAAAAGCACTAGTGATGACTAAGCAGACTGTGCCCCCCCTCCCTCTCCCTTTAAGACATGGCTCCAGCTCCTCAAGCGGCCATGTTGAATTGAGCCCTGTGTGCTGTTCTTGCGCCCCGCTCCCCCGTCAGGTGGAACCGGATAATCCGCATTCTTTCCTGGATCTCCCGAAACTTTCTGTGAATGGGGCGGGGAGAAGGGGCGGGGATTAGTGGGGGGGGGGGGGGGGGGGGGGGGGGTCTCGGTGGTGACACTGAAATGGAATGGGTGGTGGAATGTATGCCAAATGATAATAGTTTGTTTGAAAACAGGAAAAAAATGTATCAAATATGGATGAAATATGAAATGAGATCAATTTTTTTTCTTTCTCCCTTCCCCCCTACCCATTTATTGAAATGGAAAGGTTCTGACGCAGAACTCTTTGTGAATATGTATTTTATTCAATTTCTTTTTTTGTTTTTTTAATTTATTCTGTTATTTGTGGACTTCCATAGGGATAATAAGTTCTGTTTTAATTTTACACTCCTCAGTATCAGTTGTGGGGAAACGCCTCTTTCGGTCTTCTCGCCCTGAATGTCAGCCAGTATTTTATGCAAAGCTGCTGCCTTGGTTCATATGATCTGTTGCAATTCATGACTTTTTTCAGATGATTTTTCTGCCCCCCCCGTTAATAAAGTCGCACTGTCATCGCAGACGGACACGGATGCCCGAGTTTGACTTCTCTGACAGAGGAAATATTCTTTGTTTAGTTTTTTTTTTTTTTTCCTTCTTTCTTAAACCTCGAGAAGTCCGGCGACTTCGTTTGGAAACGAGGTCCGCGGCTCCGGTTATTTAAGTGCGCGGAAAACGGACCGGACGCGCCGCGCTGTCCTCGGCTGGTCCTGTAGTTTCCCTTTAAAGATGTCTGTCCAAGGTCCTATCATCAGGCGTGTGCCTGTGCCTACTGGCCACGGAACTCCATTCTTCTCATGTGCGGAAGGACAAGGAGCTCTTTCCAATCGCTGGTTTCTCTCCACTCTCTCCCTTTCCTTGCCCCTGACCCCGGAAATCGGTCGAGGTCCGTCGTCTGCTAGGACATTCCAACCACTTAAATGTTCCTTCTAGGAGAAGTAGAGGTTAGGAACTCCCCAAGTTTTTTCCCTCTGAGCGAGAAAAACGTCGGCGCATCCTCTGCGGAATAATATTTTTGGAAAGCCTGACGTATAAACGATCGACATGCGGACCCACCTCTCCCCGTCAGTTTGGAATAGCTTCAAACCGACGATTTTAGGAGCAAGGAACATTCCATTTGCCTAATCCACCTTCTCGATTTTCCCCCGTCTTTAATTTATTGCTCTTGACACTTTTCTTAGCCTCTCCCGATTGGTGGAGCCAGGAGCACATGAGAAAGAGTGTGAGAAAGGAAGGAGAAACAAGCGATTGGAATGAGCCCAGGGTGCCCTCTTCCTCAAGCCTGCCTCCTGTAGAGGAAGGGGGGGCGGAGTCCTCTAGACGCCAGCGCCAGCGACTGTTCTGAGTGGCTTTCACTTTCACCCAATGGTGCTCCACGCTCGTGACCCGGGAACCGCCCGGCGACGCCCAGGGCCGGGAGACGTGCCGTTCTGATGTACACGTTCACTTTGTACTGTTCAAAGCACGCTGGGGACCCGGCCTGGAACGACCGCCTTCCCCCAACCCACTCCCACTGCCTCAACTGAATACCTGCATTCGGATGGAATCGTCCTGATGCTAAAATTGGGACAGGGTTCTGCCAGGACCGCTGTGTTTAAAAAAAATAAAAATAAAAATAAAAAAACGTTCGGTTTTCGGAACTGGCCCGGAGTGGTTCCTGTCTGTTTTTTTTGTTCAAGGTTTTCAGGGTCCTGACCCACCAGTGATTGGCCGCTGCTCCTCTCTGCTCTACTCCCTCTCCCTCCCCTCCTGGAAACTGTGAACTCAGTGTGAATGTGATGCAGTATTGGCCGTAAACGCAGGCTGTGGGGGCCCCTTGGTCTAGGGGCCCCGCTGTGAGGAGCCTCGGTCTACACTGTAGGGCAGAGGAGCTTTTTTTTCCAGAGATGCAGAGGATCTGCACTCACCGTCAGCATCCCTCATTTCACTGCGTCCAGACTGGAGTTACACAGCAGCTGTGGAACCCCGCTGAGTTGACCCGGCCCCTGTAATTTCAAGTGTTATTGGAATCCACTTTGGTTCATGCATTAACCCCCCCTTTCCCTTTACAAGGGTGGACTAATCCGAGGTCCCTGATTGGTTCTGACCATCGCTATTGGTGTGGTCGGCTCTCACCCCGTTCATTCTGCAGGTTCTACAGACACCAGTGACTATCTGTTCCATCTCTGTGTGAATTAATGTGAGCGTCAAAGCTTCCTTTAGCAGTTCCTGCACTCCTAACTTGATGCAAGATTTTTTTTTTTTTTTGGTTTCCCAAGGACATAATTTTGGCCCCCTTGAAATGCATCTCTAATGTGGGGGAATTAAAAAAAATTATTATTATTATTATTTTTTTTAATAAATCTGAAATTATAAGTCTTGATCGCAAAAGATAAGCAAAAAGAAAACCCAACAGATCCGGTTCGACGTACATGGGATTCACTACTCATCAGCAGCTGGGCCTCGCATGGTGAATGTCACACGGTGTCTGATCTCGAGGCAGATTTTTGCATCGTCATGAAGATGCTCCAGGTGTCTGTCCCCCCCTCCCCGGTGTGTCCTCTGCCTCCCTTCCTGCAGAGGGTCCCCCCCTTTAAAACAAGGACTGCAAGGCCTTGGCCCACAAGAATGGATGTTGCTGCTTCGCTCTGACATGCACAGAGGACTCGCCCACTAATGTGACAGTGACTCTCTCGGCCTGAGCCTCATTTTAGTGTTATATACCCCACAGGCCGATCTCTGCGATTGGTGAGATTTTCATTTAGCCCCTCCCCCTCCCTCTGCAGTTCTCGGAGACGGATGTGGACTCTGGCCAATCAATTTTTTTTTTTTTTTTTTTTTCTCCGCAGGAATCAATGTGAGTGGCCGACTTTTCTTTTTTCCTTTTTCCGTCTTCAGTGTTAAGTGATAGCTCTGATCAGAGTATTCATTGGCTAGATGCCATTCCAATTACGCACTACTGACTGACTGTTGGCTATATCCTTTTCCTGAATGGCAAAAAAAAGTGCAAAACACCAAGAGCCGAATGTGCCAAATGACCTTTTGTTTGACGGGCAGGGGGGGGGTTGTGGGGGTCGGAGAGTGGGCGGACCTGGCAGTGGGGATGTAGGCGGGGCTGGTGTTGACGCTAAAAATCCAAAGTGGGCTTTATAAAACAAGAAGGGACTTAGGGTTGGAAATGATGTTAATATTTCAATAAAATTTTACTTCCATGAAAAATCATTTGCCCTGTCTGCTTTCTAGATCATTCATCTGTTTCAAACCCTTTTGAAGAGGGTTATTTTGGAATGTTTGGAAGTTCCAAGTCCATGTTCTAGAACTCCACTGCTTACACTTAGCAGTATTGATTATTACATCAGCATTAGAATGTTCAGTTAAGAACATTCTAATCACATTTATGATGTCACACAAAGGGGTTAAGAATGTTCATATGACTTGATTGTTGCAGACATACCAAGACCATCAAGTATAACCACACGCACTAGACAATTTGGCCAAGGCAGAGCACCACACACGTAGCATTCAGTTCAGCGCTACTAAACCCCATGTCCTGTTAATAAGCTAATTATCAGAACCAAGCAGATAAAATGGTGAAATCGGGTGGTGTAGTGTATGGTAGAAGGAAATACCTGTCGACGCTACGGCCCGCAGGACGTGGAGTTGAGTGGTTTTACACAATCATGATCAACCAGCCCCATCTCTCACAACACGGGGTCTCAAACTCGTCTGGGTCCAACGTGAGTTAAGAGCAAAAGAAATGGTTACTTTTTACAGTAAAGTTCATGAATTGGCGTTAGCTAATGTAGCTAACCTTAATTAATGATGGACAAAAACATTAAGCATCTCTTTACATTAGTTAATGAATTTGTTACAACTAATACAGTATATTTACACATAAACAAACCATAGGATGAACTTATAAATGCATGAACTGACTTTCATTCCAATATGACTTGCCAATGGCTAATGTAGTTAACATGAATGAATGATGTACAAATGCATTAACAGAGCTGTACAGATTATCTTCTCTGTTGTAGTTGACTGCATTAGTTTGTGGCATGGAACCTTATTGTAAAAGGTTACGAAACGTTCCGTTTCCCAGTCACCTTGGTTCCCATTGGTTACAGCCTGATTCCATTGCCGTTCCCCCTCACACTACAGGATTTAGGGTCATAAATATCGAACACACTTGATATTCACTATTTGAAACTGGGACGACCTCCAGCCCATGGAGAGGGTTATGATTCGGTCTGCAAGCACCTTGCATTACAGGATAATCTTGGGCAGACAAGTTGAGACCAGCCTCAAGTCAGCTCTGATTGTCTGGAGGGGTGATTTGGGCCCTAGAATCTGCCCGATTTGTCCTATAGCGTGCGACTGGCTTTGGAGAGCCACTGGTAACCAATCCAGACCACAGACCCAATGTAAGGTGAGTTGACCGTCATCTGCTGGTTTAATCAGCTGAGTGCACCGATTATGAAAGCACACACACCCTGCAGCCTTTCAATGACAGGGAGGGAAAGCTGCTCTAGACCAATCGCTGCTCACTTGGACCCCACCTGTTCCAGTTGACCACATCATAGAGCGTACACAGGAACTGGAGTGTAGAGGGCCAAGAGGTGAAGCATAGGAAATAACCAGAAACTTGGCTTTACTGCACGTGCTCGAGGGCAAAAGAGCTTGCTGTACACCGAATTCAATGTGGAAAACCAAGGTGATTTAACAACCAAGGAGAACCTCTTTGGTCAATTGTTTGTAATCATAACTTGGGTTGTGTTGCAGTTTATGAAACGGTGGTCCTTTTGGTCCAGATGTTTTGGGTAAATGTTTATTAAAATGCACATATTGTATTATTACATATTTTCACAATCTGCTTTTCATGTGAAACATAATGATCGTTGAATAAGTTTCAAAATCAGGGAACTTTGGTAACGCTTTACAAAAAGGGTCCATGAATTGGCGTGAACTAATGTAGCTCTGTTAATCTATTTGTACATCATTATTCACTAGATGAGTTATTGTCAATTCATATTGTACTGAGTAAGTTAGTGAATGTATTTGTTAATGGTTAGCTAATTAGAAGTTCATCCTACGGTTTGCTAATGTGTAAATATTATGTTACAAATATGTTAGGTAACAAATGCATTAACTAATTAAATGCATTTTTCATTAGTTTCATGCTTAATGTATTTGTCCGTCATTAATTAATGTTTACAGTTACATTAGTTAATGCCAATTCATGAACCTTATTGTAAAGCGTGACCAGAACTTTTATATTTATATTTTATATTGCCTTGCGTTCCCCATTCACTTCAGTGTTGTGGTCTCCACTGGCTTACTTCCGGGGTTTACAGCTGAAGTTGGCCTGCCTGCCCGTCTAGTTAAATATGCATGTCTATGGCCCACGCGCCGATGCTCCCTTCCCATTGGCTGCTGTGGAGGGCCCACCGGAGATCCCTGGTTTCGATTACACGCGAGGCACACCTTCGACGTGTAATGAGTCCGCAGGAGTTTCACAGACGTATCGCCACGCCTGCTGTACAAATGTGCGGACATGAAAGACTGGTTTTTACTGTGCTGAGCTAGAGAGAGAGGGGGATGGTTGTGTTTATATTGCGTTTTCCTCCCATATTCAAAGCTCTTTACAGTGATGAAGGGGAATTTCATCTCCCTTCAACGGTTGAAGATTAAATTCATTTGTGACTCACTCGATGTGTATATGGAAATGGAAATGTCAAGATAAAAATCAAATGAAACGAGGGCCTTTGCATTTAATTTTCTGTTAAAAATGATAGAATGACATTTGATCACGGTATGAAGATGGCCACTGTATGTCAGGTTGGAAGGAATCCCTGTTCTTGCAAACACTGGATTGGTACGCACTACGCAGTATTCCTTTTAAACCAGGGAAGTTACATTGAGTTCTCAGTGTAAATGTCGTACTCCTCAAACCACCAGTATGATTGGAGGAAGCAAAAAGCAAACCACAGAGAACCAACCAATGAGAATTGTGCCCGATTCTCAGTGAAACTCTTCCTTCCATTATAAACAGCAGTTATGTTATTGAACCTGTTGGGTCAGCACATGATGACCAGAGGCCTCTTCCAGGATTACTGATGTAGCTGGATAAGTGAAATCTGGAACACGGACTGAAGTTAAAAGAGCTGTCCCGGGTTTCGCTTTGTGCAGTTATCTGGCTAACTCGGTAATCCTCCTTTGTGGAACAGGGCCCTGGAGAATAAATTATGGACGCCGTGTCTGTTGGGTGTTTTTTGTTTAGGCGACTAATTGGAAGAAGCTCTGCAGACTTCTGGATGGTGACATACTGGCCAGGGCGGAAAATTACAGAAGCGGTTGCTTGCCTCAAGCTAGTTCTGTACAGGCCAGTGGTAATTATTTCATTTCTTTAACAGCAATACATATCTATAAAGTAATCAGGCTTCACTGGGGAGGCCTGGTTTCAGTTCCACTCCTTCGTTTCTAATGCGCACCTTTAAGGTTTAATGACTCCACAAGAGTTTCACAGATATATCGCCATGCCTGTGGTCGAACCACGTGTATATGAGAGGCTGGTTTTTCCACCGTTGAGATGGTTGTGTTTATGTTGCGCTTTTCCTCATACTGACAGTGCTCTGGTGATAAGGGGGGATTTCGCTTCAACCACCACCGCCACCAAAATGTAGCACCTGGCTGGGTGATGCACAGCAGAACACTTAAGCCAATGAAACCAGCTGTTGGTAGACAGCCTCAGTGCCCTCCAAGCAGCTCATAAAGGTCACTTGAAAAGAAAGAATATAATAAAAGCGTGTCAGCCTAGCATGCTGCTGGGGGGTCTATCACCCAACAGATCCTGTCTGCTTGCTGCCAGCGACATTGACTGTGCCTTCCATAGTGACCCTCATTGTGCTTGTTTTTCAATGAAACTCTTGCTTTCTTTACGGACGGCAGTCATGTTATTGAACCTATTTTCTAAGATTGACGTCCTGTTCCACAAAGCAGGATTACTGATTTAGCTGGATAAAGTGCACAGAGTAAAATCTGGAATGTGGACTGCAGTAAAAAGAGCCGTTTGTGCAGTTATCCGGCTAACTCGGTAATCCTCCTTTATGGAACAGGCCCTGGTGAATAGATTAGAGCACATTCTCTATCGTGCTTTGATTCAAACCTACAGTGTGTGGATTCAGGGCCTGGTAAATGGTTGCCATTTATATAGCGCCTTTATCCAAAGCGCTGTACAATTGATGCTTCTCATTCACCCATTCATACACACAACCACGGCGATTGGCTGCCAACCAGCTCGTCAGGAGCAAATTTAGGGGTTAGGTGTCTTGTTCAGGGATACTATGTCGCCTCTAGTAAGACCTTTAGTGCATGCAAAGCATTTTGGCACACGCAAAACTAATACCGCAACCAGTGACGGGTGCAAAAATGGCTCACGTTATTGGTTTTGCATGAGCCATAGGTCTTAGTAAATCAGGCTCTTAGTGTTTAGAAGATTCAGAAATAAGTAGACCAGGGGCGGACAACAAACAAAACGTATTCAGCCAAGTGAATGCTTTATTGTACTGAGCTTAATTGCTCACATGGAGACCCAGAACTCACCAAACTATGTTCCCCTGCTTCGCACTGCGTTGGCGAGCTGGAGAGCGGCAAGCTCTGCCGACTTCTGGCGGAGGTGGAAAATTACAAAGGCAGCTGTGTCCTGACGCGTGAGAGTTGGCAGTGCTGTGCGCTTCATCCCTGGAGGACCGCCATGTCCGCTGGGGTTTTTTGTTTGTTTCAGCATTTTGGGGATTGATTTAAATAACAAATTGGAAGATGCTCTGACCGACTTCTGGATGGTGACATACTGGCCCGGGTGGAAAAGTACAGAGGCAGTTGCCTGCCTCAAGCTAGTTTGGTACATGCCCATGGTAATTATTTCCTTTATTTTCTTTCATTTGTATGGTCATTTCTTTAACAGCATGAAATATGACAGCATTACATTCCATGGCACCCCTGGAGGGGAGCGACCAGTTTTTGTTTTTGCATTTCAGCATTTAAGTTGAAAATCCAGGTTCAGAAAGAAGATGTCCTCCCCAGTATTTTGTTTACAACCGCCTGGATTTGCTCATTAGCACAATTTGTTCAGCCAAGAGGTAGCTCACTCCAAGAGGAGTTCGTGGGCAAAATAAATGGATGGTGGGATGTTTTACCATTGCATTGCTTAGGAACTAACTGGAGGAAATGTTCTCACACACACACACACTCTCACACACACACACACACACACCATAAGGCCTCGAGTGGCTGAAAGGAGGGAAAGGTCGGTGGTTCTAATCCCGGTGTAGCCACAATAAGATCCGCACAGCCGTTGGGCCCTTGAGCAAGGCCCTTAATCCTGCATTGCTCCAGGGAAGGATTGTCTCCTGCTTAGTCCAATCAACTGTACATCGCTCTGGATAGGAGGGTCTGAATACAGGCCTCAATCTAACCCTAGATTGGGCAACTCCAGTTCTGTAGGGCCAGTGCGTATACTGTGGACAGACTACAACCAGTTCCTGTTGCACAGTTCATTATCTGTGTGTACTAGTGCTGGTTCACACAGGTTAGGCCACGGCAAAACATGTAGGCACCCCAGAACTTTCTTTGACTGTCGATCATGTGCTTATAAGGGACCAGACCTGGGTCAAATACATAATTGTTTGGGATTCAAATACATTTTCTGTGCTCGATTGATCTTGCTCCATGCAACCAAAAGGACCAGAAGGCAGGGTTTGCACTTTTTGAGTGTATTTCATTGTTTGCAATACACCAGACAAAGCTCAGTAAAGTGTAGAAATGTATTTGAATCCAAAACAGTGATATATTTCACCCTGGTCTGTCAGGGACATACCTAATATACTTATATTAATGTATTTTACTTCATAAAATAAGATATAATGTCTGCTCTGATTAAATAAATACCAGCAGAAGTGGTCCTGGGAGTCATCTGTGGTGTGGAAAGAGTGGCTTCTTCCAGAAGATGCAAAGTGTCTGGTTACCTATCCTGTCGGGGGGCAGACACGATATGGAAAGTGTGGAATGTAAATGCGATCAAGGTTAACCAGGGCTAAAATCCCCATCTGATCGGGCTCGGAAAAATAAGCAATGGCATATCCAATATGCAAACTGAAGTGCAAAAGATCCATCCATCCTGCTTATCCTGAGCAGGGTCGCTGGGGGACTGGAGCCTATCCCAGCATACATTGGGCGAGAGGCAGGAATACACCCTGGACATTCAGGGATTTGACCCCAGCTGTGAGGCAGCAGTGCTACCCACTGCACCATCCCTGCACCATCCCTGCACCAACCGTGCCGCCCATACTGCAAAAGACGCTGAAGTGAAATAAACACACTTATTGTCTCCCAAATTACTAGCCTTTAATCCATAAACATGAAAAATCTGTGAGAAACATCTCATTTTAGACCCTAAAGAACAGTAAGTGATCCCATCTCATATAGATCCCATGCATTTTGAAATATGGCAGGTGGTCTTTTAAAAAAATATATAAACAATATAAACAATTCTACAGGTCCTGGAGCAGGTGTTAAGATAGATGTGATCATGAACACCAGTACCAAGATATTTAAATAAAACAATTCTTACAAGATTTAAATTTTCATTTTAAAATTTAACTTTTTAATGCAATTCACGTATGCTCACCAATAAAGAATAAAGTATGAAATAAATGGTAAACTGTTTTTTTCAAAGTGACCAAGAAGAATAGTAACGTAGGTACCCTATACTTTACATCACAGGGCACCGTTACGTGCATTTTGTTACCAAATCAATGAATGATCGCAAACTTTGCAATAATTTGAATAAAGTGGGCTACGCGTTAATGTTGTGATGTTTGGTTAATAAATTGTGGATTTGGATTTAGATTGACTCTGTATAACCTATAACTTGTTCGGTCTTTTGGTTTCCCTGTAGTGCTCTGCCAACACTTTCTAGAATGTACCAGAACATACTAAATAGGCTTATCACAGTATGGTCTGTTCACATTCTGCATAGACACGCCCCCTTTAATGAGATGGGCGCATCCAGTATTTATTGAAACGTTCATTCGCTCGCCACTTTCAGTCAGACTTGCATAGTAGCCTATGGGAGAGTCAGGAACACCTTAATGGAAAGAAACTTAAAATTGGTGACACGTACTCAGCGAACACTGCACTGTCACAGTCTTATTTAAAGGTAAGTTCTGTTTTCATTCCTTGCGTCGTGTCCGACCCAAATTGATTTAATTCATTCATTTTATTCGGGTAGCCCGCGCTGACTTGCTTGCATCTTTTTTGCATCTGTCAGCAAGGGGAACATTTGGTCCATTAATTAAATGAAATTACTACTTTCTGACATATTCCAGGTTAGGTTTGAATCGGTTGCTATGTCATTTCAGAAGACTGCTATGCAGCTGCGTGTGTAATCCCTGTGTCCCGGGGGATGGTCGACATTCGTAGGCTGTTGATCCCGGAGACGTGTCTACGTCTGCTTAGCTATCGCACAAGAATGCCATTTGATACACCACGTTAAAGTCGCAATTAAATAATTACAATGCTTCGTAATTATTTTATTTATTTTATTAATTTTTTTTTTTTTTCGGTGGAAAGCTTGTCCAGAAGCGAAATGGCGTTAATTGTAGGCTATAGGCCTACAATTTATCGTGGAACGGTTCACGTGCAATATCCTAGTCAGTAAAATATAAATAATGTGAGGTATTGGAGTGGACTGACAGCTCTTGCAACATGAAGCAAGGAAAACAATCCACTGTGTAATACAACTGCGCTAAAGTTTGTGTTATATTAGCATATTCTCATTCCCGGCTTCAATAGCTCACGAACGAAACGAAACGATAACATTCTCAACCCTGATAACGCTTTGAAAATTGGAACTCACATTGTTCTCTATTGAAGTGCGTAGTGTGCTGTGTTTAGGGGCCGTCATAAAAGTGCAGTAGCAAGACATTTCTGAATGTCAAAAGCCACTGACCAAGTGGATGGACACGGGAGGATCTTCGTTTTTATTAAAGGGATTTGAGCATTTAGGAACCTTGCTGTGTGTTTTTATTCACTAACGCTAACATTCGTGTTTTGCTATTTATGGATTTTATGTTTACACTGCGGTCCAAGGTTCCAATGAAGACAAAACTATAGGTTTTTACATTTGGAAATTCCACATCTGCTTAATGGTGAATTTTTATGGGGGAAATAAGGTGGAAAGCACTGAAAGCAGGACCACAGAACAGTCTCATCTGTTACTACAGTTGCTGGTTGGGTGCCATCTATTCTGTGATTGTGGTTTTAGTGCTCATATTCTCTTGAGTGTGTAGCTACTGTATTTCTTTATTTCTAATAAATACACTGTGGCAAAACTTCCACATATAAAATGTAATATTAAATGTTTCTTGCAATACTGAAGTAGGAAAAGGAAATGGAGGGTTGCACAGTGCTGAGCAGACGTGGAGTCCCACAAGGATCAGTGCTGGGACACCTGCTGTTCCTCATAAATAACCTTGACAGGGACATTGAAAGTGCATTAGTTCAATTGGCAGATGATACAATACTGCAAGGTTTAGCCAACAGTTTGGAATTTATGACTGTAACCAAAGAAGATTTTTCATACAAAATTGGAATTATGTGTCCAATTTGAAAAAGACTAATAGTTGATCAAAGCCTTTCAGATTCTAATCACTATGATGTATCGGTAAAAAAAAAGGCCAACAGGATGAAGCCAAGAGTATATATCTAAAGAAGTTATACTTCCTGGAGCCCCCTTAAAGGTTTGAAGAAGAGTAATTCCCGGTATATAAGAGTGATGAGGAAAGACTTAATCTCTTCAAGTTTAGTAAAATCAGATGGTTGGTGGCAATGTTATTTCATTTAAGAGATTAATAAAGAGATCTAAAGGAGATTCTTCAGGTTGAGTTCTCTTAGCAGAACAAGGGGGCATCAATGGAAATGAGCAAAGAATATATTCCACACAGACATTTGAAACAGAGTGGTTACTGTGAAATAAATTGACAGGTCACGTAGTGGAGGCATACATTGGTCAGAAATTGCGAGCGTTGCTGGGCTGAATTATGTTGTGTTATGCTGTGTTAAAATATGTCATATGGGCTGTTGATGGCCCTTCATCTTGTCAATACGTATTTATTTCTCTACATCTTATGTTTGAGAAGGTATTATTGAATTTTTTAACGAAATACATTTCTGGTGATGCACTTTGTAGACGGTCCCTTAAGTCTCGGCAGCACCAGAAGCAGCGAATGGCTCTATTCTGTCACAGTCGGTTGATAGAAATACTTGAGAATTTCTGATTTGATTGATTGATTTTTATATCTTAAAGTTTCATAATCGGATAATGCTAATATCTGAATGGAATTCATCTCAGGAAATGACTCATGTTGGCGTGGTTTTCGCCTGGGACCAGTAATTCAACTTCTAAAGAGACGTCAAGAACCTTTATCTCTTATTGAAGTGAATCAGAACACCGACAACAGCAAAACGATGAATTGTCACTGTTGAAAAACACAATCCCACGCATATAGGAGCGGAAAGGGAATTGTCTAAATGTCTTTAAGAACAGGTGTTGGAGACCTCTGATGCTGTCTGAGAAGCAGAACTCACCAGGAGCTCGCCAGGAAATTAAAGTTTAAAACGCCTCTACAATCTCTTAAACCGGAAATGATGTCAAATTTGGTCATACCGGAAAAATACCCATAGACATTCGATTTCAGTGAACATGCCGATTCGTAAAAAACGTGGATCCACATCTCAATGACAGGTTGGCATAGTTAGCATTTCATTTTATTTCGTCAGAAAAAAAGGTGTAGGAACGGACCCTCTCCTCCTTTTCACAGTTGCGTTGGAGGTATGTGCATTCGTTCGTTTTTATTCTGTAATTATTCCCTCGGATAGTTAATTCAGGCACGTGTAGCATATAATTAGCATCCATTACATTATATTTTAATGATTTATTATTAAAAAACCCAAAATATTCGAACAGTTTCCTTTGTTCTTAATTTAATTTAAACTTGTTTGAAGTTAACTGGGTTCGTCTTATATTACAAAGTTTCTGCTCCCTCAACAAGGATGGATCGTATACCCTAACTTTGTTATCGCCTTACCTCGGCAATTTAAGTGATGGTTCGGGAGCGATTTTAAATGACGCAGCAGTCTGACCTTTTTGTTGTAGGCACTCAACATGGCGGAATCCATCCGAATTAACAGCCCAGATGTCCGCTACACTGACGAGCATATCGAGGCGCAATACGCTTACAACACTGCGGCGGTGTCATGTGATGATGGAAAATATACGGTAAGCCACGCGGTGTTCATTCATATTTCCATTCATTTATTTTGCTAAACGTATTGTGTAACTTTAATGAGCATAGTTCATTTATAAAATTGATGTAGGCTACATATGAAAATTATATGTATTCATTATACATTTGGGACCTGTGGAGAGAGGACCTGGGCCACGTTCAGCCCCGACAAAACGTTGCAAACCACGAGCTGACTGAAATAGTAAGCCTTTATTAAAGCATAGCCCTACGTCATTACTGATTCGGGCTACACCCCCGACACACACACCAAACAGGAAGAAAGAGTTTCCTCAAAGCCTGTTGCAAAACGTTGCACGCCGTTTATAATCGGTCGATGATAATTTTAGCCAATCACAATGATCTTCATACAGTTGCAGATGTACTCGTGAAGCATACCGTATTCAGCATGAGCTTATTTAGCATTAACTAAAGAAAGGTCTTGTTGTTTTTGTTTTAAAATTACCAGAACATTTCCTCAGCCACCACTGTATTTGCATCCTGTAATCATCCCTAGCTCATACGTTTCCTAGGTTACGAAATTAATTATACAACCTACTCATTGTTGCTATGCAATCGGTTGCATCTGATCACATCTTATGTTTTGCCACATACTGAATGTCATTTTGTGGCATTTATGTACTCTCTTTAAAATCCCCTATGGGAATTTTGCAGAAAATGGCACGCATGAATCATAATGTGGATAAATGACATTGGATGTGTTTCTGGATTATTCTGCGGGCATGCACATGGCATATGCCACTGAGGCTGCTAGCAGCTAATGTTCGCTAATACTGCATGTCCTGTTCTGTACCAGTCTGTACAGTACTAATGTGATTAGAAGAGAAATTAGGTCATTTGAAGCATGTTGGCCCATCCCTTCAGGTTGATATCCAGCTCTCTTATTATTGTTTTGGGTAGTCTAGTTACATGACTGGGACCTGGCTGGAAGGTGTAGCCACATTAAGATTTGTACAGCTGTTGGGCCCTTGAGCAAGGCCCTTACCCCCACATTCCTCCGGGGGGATTGTCCCCTGCTTAGTCCTGCTTAGTCTAATCAACTAAGTTACTTTGGATAAAAAGCGTTAGCTATGTAACAAAATATCTATTATCCACCCGCGGTGCTTCACCTTTCCTTACCCTTTTTAATGGATGTATCTGGAACAACTCTCTTAATTTCTCTTTTTCACCATCCCCAGGTTACCCCCCGCTCAACCAGCTTCATCTTCCGCACGGAGCGCGCGGTCCCCAGGTTAGGGGTCATGCTGGTGGGCTGGGGGGGCAATAACGGCACCACCGTCACCGCTGCAGTCCTGGCCAACCGGCTGGGCCTGTCCTGGAGGACCAAGGAGGGCGTGAAGGTAACCTAGGCTGGCCGGCATGCTGAAATGCAGAAGGGTGCTACTGAGATCTAGCCCCTAAACATACACCTCCATAAATCGTGTAGCCTACTGTACATTTAGCGCTATGGCACTCAAACCCATGGTATATCATGAATAATAGGAGCAGGCGCACATCAAAAGAATTTAGCGCAGGTGCCAAGTAAATAAAGAATAACGCAAAGTAGACGGCGAACTATGTTCGCAGCAAACGGTTACTGTTGAACGATTTTCAATTAACATTACATTTAGTTCGCCACCAACCGCTTTTTGATACAAATGGATGCGACTTTGGTCTAACGATGCCAGCTAGCTGATTCGTTGTTTACCTGTGATTTTTTAAAACAAATATTATATTGATTCAAGTAAGTGTATTATAACAGCCAAATAATCGTCAACTTTTGTTCTCTCTGCGTTTTCCCCATTCGTCATGCACTACCCTTTCCTTAGCTAACGCTCGGGCCCAAAAGAAAAAAAATAGAATATTTTAGCTAACCTTCGCCATCTTGAACGCACGTCGACACACCGTTATTAATGTTCGCAGGATTACCTTACTTTTGCTTATCATAAGTATCGGATGGGGCGCTGTTTGGCACAACGGAAAGTGGTGGCAAACCTCCTAGCCTTTCCATTATTCACGATATATCACTGGCTGGAGTGCCATACTGACGCAATCATCTGTTGTTTTGACTCTGCGCTCAAACACATTGGTTTTGAAATAAAGGAACCACAATGCAATGATTTTGTCACATAGTGTTTTGGCTATGTCTCTGAATAATTTATTCAGATTTGTCAGCCTCGTGATGGCCTGCTTTACAGGCATTGCCAGTTATTTGGTCCTCATGTTGAGAGACGTTGGCAACAGACTCATGAACTAACGGTGCAAAGACACACAACTGAGCAGCCAGTTGTCCAGTTACTTTTTCCCCCCTAAAGTGGGGAGACTATGCACTATGTGTAAGATCCTTGCTGCATACAGTATAATCTAATCTATTCTGGTAGCTAGGATAAATGGCTTGCCCTATTTCTAAGTGCATTGCTCTCCCATGATGCTTTGCTTCTTTGCAGACAGCCTATATTTAGCCAAGAGAAACAGGCAGGTTCATAAAAACACTCAGTCGAGTGTGGAATAGTGAAACACTGAAAGAGGTTTTTCCAAGCGTGCGGTCTAGGTAAGATGCCCCAACCGTTCTCTGTCGTTTATTGGAAAAGTTTCAGAGCTTTTGGGTAACAGTGGGCTATTATGACAGACACAGCTTGTGGTACAATGATTAAATAAAATAAAAGATAATTTTATATTGAATAAATGATGCATCAATGATTATTCTTTATATTCAGTTTACAGCAGTTTGGACACTATCTGTTGCACCCTCGCAGTTGAGGGGTTCTGCTTGTGTGAAACTGACGTGACAAAATTCAGAACTAAACACACAGAAATTATTCAAACCAATGCTTCCCGCACCAGGGCTGGCCGACTCTCTTTCTGGAGATACACCATCCTGCAGATCTCCCAAAATCCCAAGATCCACTACCCTGTTTTCATTTCAGCCGTAAATTGGCACACCCAATTCTAATAATTAGCAGCTAAATGAGGTCTCTCCCTTTCAATGAGGTGTGCTTTTTTAGGGTTGGAGTGAAAAGCTGCAGGATGGTAAATCTCCAGGAACAGGGTTGGGCAGCCCTGCTGTATGTGGACTGCAGCACCATGAGTTCGGTAGAGCTGTGTGTGTGTCTCCTGCACTTACATACCTTAACCTTTTCCACTTTTCGACCTCCCCCGCAGAAAGCCAATTATTTTGGCTCCCTGCTTCAGGCCTCCACGGTGTGTCTGGGCTCGGGGCCTGACGGAGAGGTTAATGTGCCTTTCCGGGAGCTTCTACCCATGGTGCACCCCAACGACATCGTGTTCGATGGTAAGATGGCCGCCTCTTGGAACCAGTCACAAAGTAGAATGGGAGCATTCATGTTCCTGCTCAACACTAGCCTATAGTTCTATGTGCAGCTGTGTCTTTGTACAAATGTAGAGACAGTGCCATGTCATTTTATCTTTTTAACATGTTCAGGGCAGGCTAACATCCCGGCAAATGTGAAAACTCAACTTTTCAATGATGTGCACTCTTCCTGTTGAATAAATTACATAAATAAGACCAAAACAGGCATGTACGCTCCTAAGATGAAATACTTCTGGGCTGAAATACTCTGGAGCACACTAATGCAGCCCAATTAGTAGTGTGCTCCTGAATTATGTTCCGATCGGCAGAAGTAAAACGGACGCGCTGTGCTGCTTCTGTCCCCCAGGCTGGGACATCTCCTGCATGGATTTGGGGCAGGCGATGGAACGGGCCAAGGTGCTGGACTGGAGCCTCCAAGAACAGCTCCGGCCCTACATGGCCCTCCTCAAGCCCAGGCCTTCCGTGTATATCCCAGAGTTCATTGCGGCCAATCAGGAACAGAGAGCTGATAACCTCATCACTGGAACCAAGGTGGAGCAGGTAGGGTGCCCAAGGCTTTATTTAAAAATCACTTTTAAAAGCAACTGCCATTGGCCCGAAGTGCTGTACAACTTCAATAAATGAAAATGGATACTCGGGATAACAGAACAATTGCACAGAGATGATAAATTCTCCCCAGTGATGAGGATCTCAACTGGGTTTAAAGGCCAAGGAGAAAAGATGGCCTTTCAACCAAGATTAAAAAGTGTCAATATCCTCCGCTCAGCCCCAGATAGGAGGGAGACAGCTCAGGGAACATGTACCGTTCTATGACTCTCTTTTTAACGGGACAAAGAGGTTTGCTTCTCCTCAGATAAGAGATGACCCTGCAGCCAAATCTGAAATTGACCCATATTGGCTAGAAAAATAAACTAAGAAAGTTTGATATTTTTTTTTTTGCAGCTACTCACATACTTTCACATTTGAATGCAGGGCCCTATCTTATCTACAGTGAAAAACAAATGAAGCGGTGATGTCGCCCAGTGCTTCACGTCCGCTTTGACGGATTGGTTTGTTTGTTGCATTGTGCATTTGTGCTTATTTTTACAACTGAAGCTTTGTACCACATACGCTGTTTCCCTCTAGGAAAAAAAATGTCTCAGTGGGACTTCTTAGTTAAGTATGTCAGTGGGACTTTCTGGTTAAATAAAGGATAAGTGAAATGAAGGATAAAGGACCTTGAGCAGTGTCTTCTGGCTGTGAAAGTTCACCATCGGCCTCCCAAGGCAGAGCATAATAGTGTGCCTGGGGGCTGTTCCCGAACAGAGATTACAGGACATTTAGGAGTGTCCCTCAAACGCCTGATCTCTGTGGGGCATAACGGCCACACACAGTTTGCTCTCTGTCACTGTCTCTCTCTCATTAATGCATGAGTGACGCTTTTAAAAGGTTTATTGTTTAGTTGTCTTCTATACTCGTGGTTGGGTGGGGATGGCGTCCAGGGAGACGGCATCCGTATCTCTCCGGGCACGGCGTGAGGGTTGTGCCCAAGCCAGCGGTGACGGTGGGAGGAGGTTACGTTTCTGTGTTTTGCTTTGTGCTTTGTGCTGGTTCCATGGCATGTCTTGTCTGGTGCAGGTGGACCAAATCCGCAAGGATATCCGGGACTTCAAGGAGAGGAGCGGCGTAGATAAAGTCATTGTGCTGTGGACCGCCAACACTGAGCGCTTCTGTGACGTCGTGCCCGGCGTCCATGACACTGCGAACAACCTGCTGGCTGCCATCCAGGTATGATAACATTTCATTATTAACATAATTCAATTAAAACACAGTCAATGAGTGAATGATGTTGTTTCTACACTAGCATTCTCATTGAATTTTAACAGTTGTATGGCTGATCACTCGCTCACTTTCTCTCACACACACACACACACACACACACACATAAATACACACACACACACACACCCTAAACCAAATTTCAAATTTATTTGCAAACCGTTTTTCTTAAATTCCACTGAAATCAACCCATAGAATGTGGTTGGGGTATAAATCCTTAAATACTCATGTAAGACATTAAATCAGAAACTAAATGTTAATTCTCTAAATGGCACCACTATTAATGTTCAGGCCATAGAATTTTTTGAAAGTATTTTCGGTCACTCCAAAAAACAGATTAGCACATTTTCGGATCATAAAAGTGGCAAGCAATAAACGCTATTAATTGTGTATTGTGCATTATACTCCTCTAGGGGGCAGCATTACTAAGAAAATAAGCTTAGTCTGCAGTTGGGCACTTCAGAGACGTGTAGACTACAAGAGGCAAACAGACATGTTGTGCTTGTATTTCAGCCAGGCTGAGTTTAAATTTCAAGCTTCCTTCCAGAAATTTTATTGAGGGGGCCCAACTCCCCAATGGGGTTCCACTCTATTTTCACGTCAGGTATGGTAGGGAAAAACAAAGGAAACACTACATACATTTGCTGGTAATGCTTCACAATATTACATGAATTGACGTTGACTAATGTAGTTGTTGACGAACAAATTACTGAGAAGTTAATCAGTACAGCTTTGTTAAGCTATTTATTCTACTGCAGGAACTGGCCAACTGTCAGCGGAAGCAGAAGTATTCACCAAAGCACACCAGTATTCTGGAACAAAATGTCCGTCTTCTTCATTGTCCAATATTGCGAGCTAAAGGTGTTTCTATATCGTCTTGGTGCCATTTTGCTAAGTTCGCAGCTTGCTAACATGAACACTTTCATGTTTCCATAAGCATGCCAAGCCAAAATTATTGACACTTAGCCCAAGAAGGTATTTGTACATCATTAATTTCATGCCAACACCTACGTTTGCAATGCCAATTCATATTGGAATGAGAAAAAAAAAAAAAATGTAATCAATACATTCGTTAATACTTAACATTTCATGAGTTTGTGTATTCGGTAATTCCACGCTTAATTAATGTAATCACGAATTAACGTTGACAACTACTAATTACTTGATGCCAATTCATGTAACCTCATTGAAAACTGTCACCCTTTCATTTTAATGAGCTGATTACGGTAAGCCGTGCTGAGGGTGTAGACTCTCACCTTCCCCCACCTTTGCCCCCCCCCCCCCCCCCCCCCCCCGCAGACGGGTCTGGAGGTGTCTCCCTCCACCCTCTTTGCGGTGGCGAGCATCCTGGAGGGCTGCGCCTACCTGAACGGCTCCCCGCAGAACACCTTCGTCCCGGGGGCCGTGGAGCTGGCCGTGCAGAACGGGGTCTTCATCGGCGGGGACGACTTCAAGTCCGGCCAGACCAAGATCAAGTCCGTGCTGGTGGACTTCCTGGTCAGCGCTGGTATCAAGGTGAGGGGCAGCGGTGCCTGGGCTCAGGTAACCCGGATGGCCTAATAACCCTTCCTGTTAAAACTGTGTCAGGGTCAAGGGATGGTTCAGCTCCCCAAGGAGAGCTTTTAGGCCCCTGTGGTTCTACCTCTTGAAAGCAGCCGTACCTTAATTTCCAAACAAGTATATTTGCTGTAGGGGTGAGGGAGCCAAATTATCTGTCCCTGATTGTAACTATGGCAACTTATCACAGTTGTGTGACATAATACGCACACCTGGTTCTGAAGGGGAGAAGGCTCTATTATAACTGCACTGTAAAAACAGGTGCAGTGTGCCACTTTTCCTCTTATTCAGATGAGAAAATGTAGAATGCTTCAATACACAGTACAGTAAAGTAATAAAATATGTATAAGAGATAGTTTATTGAACCACATGGGGTCATTTGATCAGCGTGGGAGCATTGTTAGAGATCAGCATTGGGAGCAGTGTAGAGATCAGCGTTGGGAGCAGTGTTGAGAGATCAGCGTTGGGAGCAGTGTAGAGATCAGCATAGAGAGATCAGCATTGGGAGCAGTGTAGAGATCAGCATAGAGAGATCAGCGTTGGGAGCAGTGTTGAGAGATCAGCGTTGGGAGCAGTGTAGAGATCAGCATAGAGAGATCAGCATTGGGAGCAGTGTTAGAGATCAGCATTGGGAACAGTGTAGAGATCAGCATTGGGAGCAGTGTAGAGATCAGCATTGGGAGCAGTGTAGAGATCAGCATAGAGAGATCATCATTGGGAGCAGTGTCAGAGATCAGTGTTGGGAGCAGTGTAGAGATCAGCATTGGGAACAGTGTAGAGATCAGCATAGAGAGCTCAGCATTGGGATCAGTGTAGAGATCATCATAGAGAGATCAGCATTTGGAGCAGTGTAGAGATCAGTGTAGGGAGATCAGCATTGGGAGCAGTGTAGAGAGATCAGCGTTGGAAGCAGTGTTGGGATCAGCGTAGAGATCAGTGTTCGGAGCAGTGTAGAGATCAGTGTATAGATCAGCATTGGGAGCAGTGTGGAGAGATCAGTGTAGATAGATGAGCGTAGAGATATCAGTGTGGAGATCAGTGTAGAGGACAGCAGAGCAGCAGCTCTGAGCGCGGTGTGGAATGTGTCGGGTAGCGGGCGGGTCGCTGTTCCAGCTGGCCTCTCTGCGGCGTGTTTGGCAGCGATCCGCGGCTCTGGCTCCAGTTCCAGGAGCTCGGGGAGTGTCAGCGAGTTCGCCGTGGCCCGCTTCCATCTCCCCCCCCCCCCCCCCTCCACCCCCTCCACACCCCCCCCCCCCTCCACCCCCCCCCCCACACTCCCTGCGTACGGACAAGCAGGACCCCAACGCGTTCACCGCGACCCACAGACTTACTGCCCTCTTGTGTTTCATCGAAAGCAGCCAACAAAGAGGTGGACTGAAAATAGCTGTCTCGTTTGAGGGGATTGTGGGAGATATTTTGCATCAGATTAATGCTCGTCTGTGCCCTGGTTTGGGAAAATGGGACACTTTGGTTTTGCTAATTAGCCAGACCCCTGAATATGCAGGCGAATACGGCCACTGTTACGGAATGCAGGCACAAAAATAACCTGGAAATGGACCGGTAAATGGACTGCATTTATATATTGCTTTTTTCCAAAGCGCTTTACAATTAATGCATTCACACACACACACCCAACGGCAAAAGGCTGCCCAGCAAGGCGCCAACCAGCTCATCAGGACAAAATTAGGGGTTAGGACACTCTGTCCAAAAGGCCCTGCAACTGTCTGGTTGCCAGACAACCGCTCTACCTCCTGAGCGAATGTAGGATGCGTGTCTGAAAACATTTTACGAAGGAGGGCGGGCGCGAGAACAATTCGTACCCTCCGCAGGTCCTAACACGGACTCCTCTTCTTCCGTTTTTCTGACGAGTGCAGCCCACCGCCATCGTCAGCTACAACCACCTGGGCAACAACGACGGCATGAACCTGTCCGCCCCGCAGCAGTTCCGCTCCAAGGAGATCTCCAAGAGCAACGTGGTGGACGACATGGTGCAGTCCAACCCTCTGCTCTACGCGCCGGGAGAGAAGCCCGACCACTGTGTGGGTACTGGGGCGGGGGCTGTCTGTTTGGGTCCCGGTGTGTGTGCCTCTGTCTGTGTGTGTGAGCGTGCGCTTTAGTGTGTGTGAGTCTGTGTCTGTGAGTGTGTGAGCAGGTCTGTGTGTATGTATACAGTATGTGTATGTGTATATATATATATGTGTGTGTGTGCGTGTATGTATACAGTCTGTGTCTGTGTCTGTGTCTGTGTCTGTGTCTGTGTCTGTGTCTGTGTCTGTGTCTGTGTGAGCAGGTCTGTGTGTATGTATACAGTATGTGAATGTGTGTGCGCGTGTGAGACCAGCACCACCGCTCTTGGACTTCTTTTCCTAGTCTTGTATTACGCGTTGTGCTGAAGTGACGGTTGTGAGGATGATTGTGTTCGTTTCCTAGGTGGTGATCAAGTACGTGCCGTACGTGGGTGACAGCAAACGAGCCATGGATGAGTACACCTCAGAGATCATGATGGGGGGCACCAACACCATCGCCCTGCACAACACCTGTGAGGTGGGTTTAGATAGAACCGCGTCTGTAGCCCTACAATGTACTGAGTTTACACAACCTCAATGGCTCTACGCAACACCTGAGTTTACACCACCTCTATAGCCCTATGCAACACCTGAGTTTACACCACCTCTATAGCCCTACACTGTGCCTGTGTTGGCCTGATGATGGTGCTAGAGGAAAGTTCTACCCCAATGGTAACAGGAATATGCACCAATCCAGCATTTCCTTTAATTTACCAGATATGACTGTCAAGGACAGATGGACAAGCGTAAATCATCACATAACCTCCATGGCGTAGATGATAATTCACAGTTAATGGGTAATAATGTATAATAAGTGTGCGTTTGTGTGCAGGACTCCCTGCTGGCCAGCCCGATCATCCTGGACCTGGTTCTCCTGACCGAGCTGTGCCAGAGGATCTCCTTCAGCACCGAGGCCGACCCGATCTTCCAGAGCTTCCACAGCGTGCTGTCGCTGCTCAGCTACCTCTGCAAGGCCCCGCTTGTGCCCCCGGGGGCCCCCGTGGTCAACGCCTTCTTCCGCCAACGCTCCTGCATCGAGAACGTCATGAGGTCAGCTGCTGCGTTCCCACCTCCCCCGCGCCCCCGCCCCCGCGCCCCGGGCCCGTTAGCTGCTAGCAGGCAGCACATATATCACCTGCAAATCGGGTTTTTCCATCTGCGGCAATTTGCTATACTGCCTGCTGGAGTTCACCGTCCTGGTCTGTCGGCAAATACCGTGCAAAAAAACCGATGTGAATTCCCGTACTTTCTCATACTTAAAAGTACTGTTGGGTTTCTGTTGAGAGTGCAAGTGAGCCTAGTTGCCGGTGCTTTTAGATTCTAGTCGGTCTGTCAGTCAGTCAGTGACTGAGTCAGGCAGTGAGTGGGTCAGTCAGTCGGTGAGTGAGTCAGTGGGACAGTCAGTCAGTCAGTGAATGAGTCGGTGAGACAGTCGGTCAGTGAGTGAGTCAGTGAGTGGGTCGGTCAGTCAGGTGCTTCACATCTAATTGGTGAAAGGATTGCTTGTTTGCGTCGCGGCTGCCGTTGGATGGAAATGGTACAGCTGTGTAACTTTGGCCTGCGTCTCGCAGGGCATGCCTTGGTCTCCCACCTCAGAGCCACATGCAGCTGGAACACAAGATGCAGAGGAGCTGCCTACCCAACAACAACAAGCGAAGCCACATCGCCGCACAAACTCCCAAGAGCACCGCTGTCCTGAAAAACGGGTACCACGCTCCCGTCCTGAACGGCATCCAGCACAACGGCTTCGAGGCACATCACTGGAGCACACAAACACCCTCCTAAAACACAGATGTCTGTTACACTGTGGTAGTAGCTGTAGACATACAGGAATCCTTAACTGGCCTACAGATTTCTGCAAAAGTCATCGAACATTCCTAGTTTATGCACAACAACACTGAAAAACATTGACTGTATTGCTTTCCTGTTCGTTTGTATAGTGGCAGTTAAAATGTTCTTGAATACAGATTACATATTTTTGAGATGGGAGACTACTACTGTTCTGTAAATCGTATATATTGCCACAACAAAGTCTTGAGTCAGTCATTTAGTGTCTTCTCTGGGCTGGCTCCTGTTTAAAGTTAGTGGGGGAAATCGGTCATGTCTACCATAGATTAGTACTTCACCCGCATTCTTTTCTTTGAGGTCAAATAAGTTATTGGATGTTGGTGATTTGTAAGACTTCGTTTACAGATGTTCTCTTAACCTGGGATACCATGATGAATGAAGCACAAAATAAATCCTAACCTGACCAAATGCTTCTTGTGTCATTTCTGCTTGAAGTCGTGTTAAGTCCATGTTTCGCGACTGACGGCATCCAATGGATTTTTACTGGTTTATGCTCAAAGCGACCGGAGATTGTTTATACTTATTTGCTCAGGACAATAATCTTGGTCTATATCAGGTGACAATAGAACATTCTGTGATCTGTGTTGAGCAAAACAATCTGTCGCTGCACTACAAACTGGCCTAAACTGTAAAGCTGGATTGAGCCATGCAGTGGTGCTTTATAATGCTACTGCTTTGGTTTTATTTGACTCTTATTGATTATAAATAGCTTTTCTTTTCCTTCTTGGTTTTGTCGGCCCCTGTGGATAAGCACATCCGGGGAGTGAATTTTGCATCATTCGCAGACGCTGAGAGGTTTGTCAGCAGAATCTTGCCAAACCAAGGACCCTCATCACAGCCTCTGTTCAGTCCTCCAACTCGACGACAACTTTGCAAACCCCTCGACTGTGTAGCATAGAAGAAGAGATGAAAAACGACCTGTGTGTACAACAGAGGGGGTCACCTCTTGTTCTTCCGCTCCCTTACATCCTTCCAAACTTAAATTAAGGCAGCTCATCATCACAAACCTTTTGGTCCGCTTAAAAGAAGAGGAACATCAAAGAAATCTGCCGACATGCATTCAGTACACATAAATCCACTGACAGGGTTTTTTTTAACAGGGCATGCTAGCTCTTTATTTTAGAAGCCTGTAAATCATTTGAATTTCATTAGAAGTGTTCTGGCTCCAAGCCATGTACGCAGTGTGGCACGGGACAGTTCCCCGGCCAAAGGTGCTCGGTTACGGCTGTGGGCAAGCGGCCAAGTACCTCTTCAAATGGCCAGTCTGAGTTGTAATGTCCAATACCGTTATCTTTTGAATGAGTTCTGCGAAATACTAAAATTCTACAATCCCGTCTTTAGAGCCGTGCATTTATATAACTACGTCGTGCATATCTGTATCATTTTGAATTATTAGAAAATGCGCTGCTGCTCCTTCAGAAAGCTCTCCCGTTTGAAGCTGCGCCCGCACGTGGGGCAGCGGTAAGGGGTCTCCGCGGAGTGCACGCGCGCATACTTCCCGAGGCAGGCTACCCGCTTTATTCCCTGACCAAAGGAGCTGCGGGAGAACGGACATGTGGGCGTCTGTACCGCCTGGTGTTTCGCGACGTCGCCCTGCAGTTTAAAGGCCCGGACACACCAAACCGACGGTCGGCGTCGGAGCCCCCGGAGGCGTCGATGAGAGAGCTCTCACCGACGGCCGAGCGTCGGTTTGGTGTGTCCGGGCCTTTAAGCACTTTCCGGAGACGCGACAGGCGTAAGGTCGACGGTCTGAGTGAACCAGTCGGGCAAGTTTTGAGTTGTAAAGCAACATCTGGTGTTGGTGAATTGGTTTTGATTGAAGCCATCATGAATGCCGATAAATACAAAACAAAAAATCTTAGCGTATCAAGCAATACCACCAGGACAACATTTGATTGGGAGCAAATTAATTCTAGAGCGAGATAATAACCCCCAGCACGGTGCTAAGAAGATCAAGCTGCTGCTTGGGATCACATGGATCAAGGAGAGAGGCAGAAAAGACTAAACTCTGGAGGTGTTAATAAGAAACATGGAACATATTCCTGTAGATTTCTTTGAAAAACTCAAAGCAAGTCTCCCAAAAAGAATGGAAGCTGTCAACAGGTCAAACTAAATACTAATTTGATATTGAACTGTTATGGAGGCTTTTTCCAATGTCCTTTTTATGCTGTATTTTGTATCCTGATGGAGCTATAAATGTTATGCAGTTGCCATTGATGTGTAACTTAAAGGCACCAAATTACACTGGGATTAGCTTTACAGGGGTACTAATGGAGTTACCCTGTTGGGCCTAGGGAGTAGAAGTATGAAATGGGTGCCAGATAGTGTCTCCCCCACCTTGCAAATCTTTTTTATTTATTTTATTTTTTTACTTTTATCTCTTTCCCAGTGAAGGCCGTATTCGATTGAATTGCCTCAATCTGGAACCCTCCAATGTCCCTTCGGACTGTCTCCGAAAAACTCTTTTGGAGATAAACAACTTTTCTGACCTTTTCTTTGCACACTATTCTTGGTCGCTCCCCTCTCCTGAGTTTGCATTAAAGGTACAATAGGTAATTTTGGACTTCTAACAGTCAAGAGAGGAATAGCAGCAACAAACATCTTCAAACCACAACACTGTTTATCCCTCCCCCTTCTCTGTGAACGCACTAACATTGAAATGCCATTGGCTCTGGCAATTAGCACCAATTTTCAACCAATGAGCTCAAATTATTGTACAGCTATACAATGTTTTGGTACAGAGTGCCGGCCTGTCAACGGCCCTGTGACTATAACACAGGCAGAAGCTGAGTCAACATGTCAGTGAGCCTTTTTCAATGATAGGAAGGGATTTGCAATGGTCTTGTAACAATGTTTTAACACAAAAATCTTATCCATTGTACCTTTAAAATGGTCTTGGAAGTGCAATTCCTGCTTGCTGATTTCTCTACTCCGCGATCTTCAAATTGTCTTTACCCAATCCCCTGGAAGCCCTTTGGGGACATCTGCTGGTTCAAGAATGTCAGGTACAAACAGACCTGGAAGTTTTTAAGCGGTTTTGAAAGGAACACATGCTGTACTGGATGTGTGAAAAAACACAGATGTGTGGGTTGCATGAATCACATTCAGTGTTGTAGATCTGCCTACTGTATTTAAAAAAAATTAATCATCGGAAATTTACAACGTGTAATGTAAATTAGAATTAACATATTACTTGTGACAATCCTGTTCCAGCAGATAATCACTGCAAGTTTTTTTTTTTAACTGTTGTTTTTGTAGCCCTGTCTGTCAGTTGTTTTTAAGGCATGTATCAGAATCCTCTCAGCTCTTCTAACTAATCAAACTTACTTATCTTACTACCTGTCTTACTTACCTGTCTTACTAATACATCAAGCATCTGCCGGTGCTTAGTTAAGATCTTCACTCGTTGAAGTGAGCTGGATGCTGCACAGGTGCGATTGGCTATGTTAAAAAAACACAAAAAGCACCACGCATTTGGCATCTCACTCACTGAACTGAGCTTGTTATGTCATTATGGTTCGCTGTGCACATATGAACACATACATATTGGAGGAATTACCATACAATGAACTTCAGACTGTGCACATCTTCACTGATTTAAGCGATGACACAAAGTCAGGTGTGCCTATGTACAGAAAAACCTAAAAATTCAGTTATATCCACTGGAGGGGACATGAGCCTTGGGTCCTAATCCAAAAAACTGTATATTCTATCTTTGTTTGGACATACTATATTTTCATTGCATTTTTTTTGTTATCCAAGACACAAAATGTGAATACTTTTTTCTTCCAGTTCTCAGGAGTATATTGTTATAAAAACGATAACCTGCCTGTTCACTCCACATCTCCTTTTTCTCAATATAAGAAACTGTAATTGTGCATTGTATGTCTGGCTGCGCACCCTAAAAAAACTAAACGTGTAAAATGACACCCGTGCCAACAAGGCAACACCACCTGTTTGTGTCATGCCTCGACCTCCGACATGCAAAGAATGCTCTCGGAGAGGGTAATTTATGCCATACTTGCGCTAACTTCCTACAGCGCTCGCTGGTGGAAAACACTTTGAGCACACTGCCAGCTGCATGGAATGGCATGTGCATGGAATTTGGAGTCCTGCATGCCACACAGCCTTGTTGCCTGGTCCCTCCATTGGCATCCAACATATACCAGAGGCTGAAATGCAGGCTTCTTCCCCTTATCACAGCCCTGGCTCACACAGGACAGGGCGTGTGCTTCAGCCTGTGACAAACTATGGTCATGGTCATGGTTCTCTGGTGGATTTTGATGATGCAACCACTGTATTTTTCAATCAGCATGCCTCTGAAAATATCAAGTAAAAATGTTAATTAAGAAAATATAAAGAATTCTTTCTTTGCCTGCAATGAAAATTACATTTCCTCCCCGTTGATTAACAGATAATACATTTAAAAAAAACTGTTATGATCTTGTGTTATTGCTGCTTTTGGCATCGTAATTCAATTTACTTCCAGAGCTCAAAATCAAGAGATGTTGTCTTACTTTTTCCAGTAATAATTAGATTTCACACAAACCATAATATACAGTACTTTTTTTTTTGTGCAGGACTACAGATATTAACCCTTTTTTTCCATTAACTCTGAGGATGAGAAACAAGTTGTTTTCTGAGAATGAGAAACAAGTTATTTTCAGTTCTCATTTTACTTCACATTTGAAACAAGAAAATATGATTCTGGGAAGCAGCAGGGTGTGTGGAGACCATATGGAGGGCAGTGAGAGTTGCCCCTATCTTTCAGGATATGCGCCCATATGTGCCATGCCCAAGTCTGCAGGAGATATCCTTTGCTGTGACAGGGACCAGCTGTCTAAAGATCGACCAATTAGTTTATTAGAGCCTTTTGTGTCTGCACTGTCATTTAGCACTCTGTATGGGAATGGCAGCGTATGCAGAATTAAATGCATAGGTATGTCCGATTAAGAATAGCTACGTATTTTCTCAGCACAGTTTTAAGCACAATTTGTGGAAATGCAATGATGCCAACAAAGTAAAACTGTACTTTAACATTCAGTTTACGGTTACTGGAAATATCCCACATTTTATCTGCTGCAACTTTAGAAAACAGCAGAAGAAATTTATAGGATGATGACAACTGAGAAACGAAACTTGATGAAATAATAGCAGGGAACAACTCATTTCGTTCTGTGGTCTCGCCTTATCCTATATTTCACAGCTTGTTCTCAGTATTTGGCTTTTGTTTGTGCCTTAGTAAAGAGGGGAGGCGCATCCGCCACCGGGAAATGGTACAACCCGCCCATTTGCCGTTATTGGCATTGGGGGACTCTGTTCAAACTTTTCCCGTGGAGTACAGAAGCCCACGCTTTTCGTCACTGTCACCGAAGGGAGGGCGTACTAGTATGACAAACCGGCACTGTCCCTCGTAAACTGTCAATATCTCCCAAGTACAGTGGCAGGACTGACTTTCTCTCCCCATCATTTCTGTGTTTGTGGTAGTGTCCAGTTTTACCCGTTTTTTCACGCCGGCTCAAGATGGCGGCGGTACAGCTGAAGGGTACTAGCCGCTCGGAATGAGTAGTTTTTAATCAAAAAAGATAAAAAACAAAATATTAATTTGGGAAATTTGGTTTAAAGAAATTGTTCGGAACTTGCCCACCCCTGAATTATTACAATCGGATCTTTGTCATCGTGTTGACAGAATTTTCTGTCAAAATGTTCACGATCTAGTCTAGCTGGCTAGCTCGCTGGCTACCACAGGACACCGGAGAGAGGTGGAGAATGGGAGAGAAGCTGGAACTCAAATTGAAGTCGCCGGTTGGAGCCGAAGCAGCGGGCTACCCATGGCCACTACCAGTATACGTGAGTAATATTTTCATATCCATCATAAAATATTGAGATCAGAATATGCTTACAATATGGAAATATCCGAACTTGTTATATCGCTCAAGTAGAACGCGTGCTGGCTACTTGCTGCAAGTTACCTGCCTACTTGCTGAATGGAAGGTAGCAGTTGGCTAGCTAGCTAGCTAGCGTTCGCTAACTTCATTATTTTGGGCATGGTTGCTAGCATTAGCCGGCTAGCTGTAAGTTTTTACCGAACTAAGTTAGCTGTTTGGTGATAACTACTGGAGGAGTAGTAACAAACGCAATAAACCTTTTAAATCATAAATGCCAAAGTGCTAATAGTCGCTTGCTAGTAAGTTGGCACCATGGTAGGTTTGCAGCACCATTGTAACTTAGCCTACTCAGCTCTACGATAGTGCACGATAGGGCTCTCTAGTTTTACCAGCTGGCTATCTTGAAGAGCATGAGGATTTAGCTATGCTGACTGTCTAAAGAGACCTAACATTAAGTTATTTCGATACACTCGCTGCGTCTCCAGCCATTTAGACAAGATCATACCCCCATTTCAACCCAATTTAGCTAGTTGGTGCTAGAATATTGGCTAGCTAGCTACTTGGTTAACCGGCTTATGGTTCCTGCTTGGCTATCTAATTAGCTAACTCGCCATTGTATAGCATGATGGATACATTGCTAGGTTATTCTAAATTGTTAACGTTATCCGGGCTGAACATGGAACTACACTCAGGAAATTCTATGTAGACTACTCATCTAGCTAGCCAATTAGCTAGCCAGGCATATAACTTAGCTTTCCTGCTACTAACGTTACCTTGCGAGCTGCTCACCTAACCTCAGTTGAGCCAATTAGTTAGCTAGCTGTCTAGTTACGTTATGTGACTACATAACGTTCATTGGTAGACTAGTGAGCTGATTATATGTTATAGCTGGTTTGTTATTCGGTGGTAGGAATTGAATATTGATGACTGGTAATGTCAGTAGCTAAGATAACGTTACAGTTCGCTAACAACATTAGCGAGTATTGGTCTAGTAATATCAGGTGCTTACGTTAGCTAGGTAGCTAATTTGGTCTTACCATGTCATAGGTGACTAGCTTGCTAGTTTATTGCGATTGACGAGTGTTTCGAAGCACTGGTTATTGAGTTATTGTTGCTATGCTGGCTCTTGCCTGATTCCGGCTAACGTTGCCATAGTTTGTTAGCCTAACGTTAGCTACCATGTTTGGAACTACTACAGCTAACTAATGACGTTAACCATTCTTGTTTGTAGCCACCGTACACACTTGCCAACTTATCTATCACACAAGCGTCTTATATTCTGAATTCAAATTGAAATTCCATGTGTCTGTATTTACTAAATGGAGCCATGCTCCTAGTTAAATATAATAACGCTAGTCTAACGTTAATGTTTGTGGTTTTGGATGAGGCAGTTAGCAAAGCTAGACAATTGTATCTCAACGAGCTACAGTGTAAATGCTGTGATAGTCTACATTGGCTAAGTTAGCTTTCTGGCTGGATTGGCACACGTTTGGTCTGAACGAGCTAAATGGTTTGCGATGTGGCTGATTTTGTTGCCTTTGTGAGAGGGTAGCTAAATTATCTTGGGACCTCCTGAGCGACAGAGAGCTTGATATGGTGGGGGATGGGGGTGACTCCTGGGAAATGGCTAATTGTGGTAGCCGTGAGCAAACAGCATTTCTGTCGTTTAAGCGTGCAATCTAGCTAAGATAATCTATACTGTCATTACGTTGATATACTGTACTTAGAGGTGTAATTACGCGTCGTGATGAAATGGCAAAACATCTCGGTGGTTAACTGAACGAGCGCTACTGCGCAATATTTTAATTATTTATTGCACGACTTTGGGGTCAGCTGAGGTAGCGAGAGACACCAGCACCGATTGCCAGGATCGTTTTGTTATTGTGTTCGCGTCAATCCGTTTTGTAACAACTTACATTTATTAAGCTATTACCGACATACCAGTTTCTCGCGAACGCGCATTCTGTCCACAAATAAATAACACGAAAGTTTCACATAACGTTGCTATGCTACGCGTTGAATACCTCGTAAATATCGCGTATACCCTGGGGTTTCAGTCGTGAAAGCTTTTGAATGCAGAGGTGTAATTCCACGGCAGCAGTTCGTGCTGTTTTTAGCGTATGGCTGTGTTATTTCCACTACATGTAGGCTGCTTTTTTCAGATGAGCTGAGTTGTGGAGACAGTAAAGGCTTGATATTTGCAATCTGGGAACTGGGGAGTAGCAGGTTCTGGGCTTTCTCAAATGACTTTCTTTTAACCCGTGTTAAAGCAGTGCTGAGCGTAAGACGAAGAAGAAAGGGCGTGTTGATGTTGTGGGACATTAAATTCGTCCCTGCTGGGATCGTCGATTAGAGCGCTGGAGAGTTCTGGGTTCGGGGCTGGAAGAAACAGGATGTGGAGAGTGGAACTTGAATTCCGCTGAAAGTTTTAGTGGAGATTCCACTGCTGTAGTTAAAACTCTGGGCGAGACTGCATTCCATACATTTTTATTCAGTTTTTCATTTCCAAATCAGCTCCATAAAACTAGGCTTTCGAATAAACTGCTCTGATAAAGCACCAACACACTTCACATTACAGTTATTTTGCTGATACTTTTATCCAAAGCAACTTACAGTTGATTAGATTAAGCAGGTGACAATCACCCCTCAAGCAATGTAGGGTTAAGGGCCTTGCTCAAGGGCCCAACAGCTGTGCGGGTCTTATTGGTGCTACACCCAATAATGTACCTTAGCTACTAGGCTACAGGCTGAGGTCCTTGTTGGACGTCCGTTCAGCTTCTTCCCATGTACTCTGCTTTTGACTTCATTACAACACTGCGATGTGCTTGAAAACAGTTGAAGTGTGGTACACCAGCGTAGGACTGCGTTGGCACACTCACTGCTTCGCCCACATGTTAAGTGGTGGCTTTTCTGAGAAGTCGTAGTGAAGCATGCCATCGCACCATGCTCTTTTCCTGTGGTTTTCCGTGGCATTTATGTTGTTGTTCGGACTCGGATATAACCCTGCTTGCTTGTCAACTGATAATGTCATGCTTGCCAGTAAGCTAGCTAGCTGAGTGAATACAATAACATGTGTCTGTCTGTATATAAAAATAAAAAAAGTATGAAATATTAATGTAGAAAGGAGCGTGCTTAGGATAGTTGAAGTCACACAGAGCCAGCCACTGAAGCTTTACCCTCGTACTGCCCGATGAACAGCAGTGTATGTGCCAAAGGCAGCATCTGATGTGTCTGTTACGACCTCTGTCACAAGTTTTGCATTATGTTTGCTTATCTTTGCAGCTTGCCTGATTATCTTTCCTGATTCCCTTTCGGTTTTGCTCCAGACTGGCCATTTCATTGGCCATTTGGCTCAGTGTTCTAGCCACTCCATACCCAGTAAGCCAGGCTAGTTAGTTTTGCTTAGGCAGATAGGGTCCGGAGATACTTGCCGGTTTGCATTACCCATCCCCCTCTCACTTCCTTATCTACATTGTCATTGTGACATCGCAAGCTGTGACATCATCAGGATGCGGGTGATGCTGTCTGACCGAAGCCAGGTTAGGCTGCAACACTGTCTGCACGCGCTGTAGCTGTGGTTGCGTAGCACAAGTGAGGCTTTTTGGCTTTGAGAGGGCCATGTGCTTGTGCACATGGCTCTCGGTGGCCAGGTTTCGCTTTCTCAGTCTGTGCGCCTCGCATGCAGGCTGAACGTCTGGAGATTCTAGCGTAGGTGTAAATCAGAGCGGAGGCCACATGTTCGCAGCGGAACGCAGATGAAAAGGATTGAGGTTTCTGCTGCTACTACACACGTATTTCCACTTTTGTCGTTTTGCGAGAAATGTGGTTAATAGAAGAAGGTGAAACCAAAAAAAAACACCTTGACGTCAGCGAAGTCCCCACGAGTGCCACTTTCTCAGAAGAAGACGAAGAAGACGAAGATGAAGAAGAAGAAGAAGAAGGAAAAAGTGTGACAGTGACAGCGGTTCCATCTGGGAACGCTGTGAAAAGCGGTAAATCACGGCAGCGAGGATATGCCGCATGACTGTAACTTCCCAAATGTGGCGGCCTGTGAGTCAGAAACGCGTAGATGTACGCGGGTAGTAAAGTTGCACTTTTATCTAAAAGAATTGAGCGCTCGTTGACTCACTCTGTGCTGTTCAGGTTTCTCTGAAGCTCGTTTGACCTCGTTTCATCAGAGGCTGATAAGAGTCTGGTTGCGTAATGCCCTGTTGTGTGAGGGGAGGTTGAACTCTGCCTGACATTGACGGTGTAGTTTGTCATAAACGCTCTGTACCTGACTCCGGTAGGGCATGGGCCGGCGATCAGGCTGCGGGGAGCCCAACCCTCCCCGACAGGCCCGGGTTTGTGCAGCTCCTGTCCCCGCCTGAAGCCGTGCGCTCGGAGTCTTGGCAGCCGCCGCCACCGCGTTAAAATCTGCGTCTTCATACGCAAGCGAAATAAGGGTGTGTTTGTGTGGGCCGAGGGTGTAGCGTTTGTGCCCGAGAGATTGTGTACGCTCGCGAGTCGGCGAGGGTTTCTGCGCGTGTGTGAGAGTGGGAGAACGTGTGAGTCAACGGGAGTTCCTCTTTACCCCCCCCCCCCCCCCCCCCCCCCCTCCCC
Organism: Conger conger; assembly: GCF_963514075.1. NCBI lineage: Eukaryota > Metazoa > Chordata > Actinopteri > Anguilliformes > Congridae > Conger > Conger conger. Next base: position 11,643,531 of record NC_083763.1, on the reverse strand, counting down.
CCGCCCCAATAAACATGTAGCACTGGGGCGGGAGGTTGTGCAGGAACGCGATGAAGTCCTCGCCCTACAGTGCTTTTGATCGACTGCAGACTTTTGGCCGCAGAAACCATTGCTCCATTTCCTCAGCATGTTTCATATCAATTAACCCTTTGAAGAGTTTTTTTTTGTGTGGTTTTTTTTTTGTTTTTGTTTTTTGGAATGCTGTTTTTCTCAAAATTCTAAGCCGGTGTTCTAGAACTCTGTTGCTGTCCATTACCACAAGTGATTGTGACATCAGCATTAGAATGTTCAGGTAAGAACATTCTGATCGCATGTGTGACCTCACGCCTTAAAGGGTTAAGAGCATTTGTCCCCTGTCCCCCCCCTCCCCCAACCCTCAAGTGGAATCTCATGGCCCTCATGGCTGAAGCTGGCAGGAAGTGGCATGTGTGTGTTGTGTGCTGCTTGAATCCGTTTCTCCGCGTTTCTACACTCACTGGGCATGGCCTGCTGGAATGGGGCACGTCCTCATTTTCGGTCAAACTCTCCCATGCCGGCTTCGCATTCCCGCCGTCTGAGCGCACATTCAGTGCACACTTCTGCACAGTATGGCCATTGTACATACGTCTCCACTCCACTCACACACCAAACCAGCACATACAGGAACAGGGTGCGCATTCACACTCCCTGTGTCTCTCTTTCTCTCGCTCACACGCGCGCACACACACACACACACACACACACACACACACACACACACACACACACACACACACACACACACACACACCAAGCATCCACACACAAAATGCACCATATATATTCACTCGCATGCACAAGCATATGCTTATGAACACACACAGACTCGCACGCACACACAGATATGCTCATGAACACACACAAACAGACTTGCACACACACACTCGCACATGCTCACTCACACGCACACAGCGACATCTGAGTACGTACTTAAATCATTGTTTCATTGTAACTGTTTCCACATGAAGAGCACCTCTTGTGCCGGGGACATGTTTGTTTCTTGTTGGGGAACAGAAGAGTGAGATGGAATCAGTAATAATTAAGCG